>NC_056733.1:2830403-2942548 GCF_019279795.1 Protopterus annectens | reverse complement strand
CCCCCTTTTTTTTGTTCAAATAAACAATAATAAAAAAACCTTTGTTCCTTTTAAAACAAGCAAAATCCCTACCACTTTAATTCTTGCCTTCAATCCTTTGTATATCTTTCAACTTAACCTCATTAGGATGGTGCTGCGGTAGCGTTGTCGCCTCATAGTAAGACGTCGTCCTGTTCGTTTCTCAGCTGGAGTGTCTTCTGTGGGGAGACGTACGTGAATGGCCGTACCTTCGTTGAAGGTTGTGCATTAGGACAAGCAACTCGGCATGTAAAAATCTACTGCCAATCATTAGTGGACCGGCTTTCCTCTGTGGAGACCCCTAACTGGGAAAAGCCGAAAGACACAACATGTCCTACTAGTAAAATCCCAGCTTACTCTGGCAAAAGTTTTCTCTCCGTCAAAAGCTACCAATAACAGAGGTATTTTCTTACACTGCTTCCCTTTGGATCATCATTCTCCTATTAATGTTGTCAAATGTTTGTTACCCATCTACAAAACCACACTGATCCATATCTACCAATTTTGGCAACACATTTCCCATTCTTTTAGCTTGTACAGAAACACTTTATAACTGTGGTTTAAAATAGAAATGGGTCTACATGAAGTTCACTCTGAAGATCTTTGACATCTTTAGCAACACAGCAAACACATCATCATCCAAGATGTCGGTGCTTCCCCTCCTTTTACTGTTAAAAAAATTTTCAAGAGTTTCACACTTTTCTTCCCTCAATTTCCAAACTTTCATAGGAATACCATCAGATTCTGAAGACCTTCTTGAAGATTGATTATACATCACTTTTTTTATTGCACCACCACCTATCTAAACTATTAGTTGAGCCTCATGTACCTCTAACCTCAGCATAATTTGATAAATATTTCCATTTGTGCTCTTGAGTTCCACATTTCCCTGCTTTAGATACATTTTCATAAAATTTCCATAATCTCTAATACCTCAAAAGGATCTATTTTCCTTGTTACAGGTTCCCTACGTTTGTTGGCAACCCTTTCAACGTTCTGTTGCCCAAGTCGTTGTACAAAACATCTGTGCTCTGGAGTTAACAAAAAATAGTTGCTTAACTAAATTTTTCTAAACTCATTTACATTACCCAGACACAACTTATTTTCTATTTAGCACTTATTTGCATCTCTTGTTCGGAGAGATTCCCCTTATTCTGTAAAACTTCAACCTTTGTCAACACCCTCTAAATAATTTCTACTACTTCTTAACCATACCTTTTTCTCTTATTTCAACCATATTTTTAAACTGCATTTTCACTTTACCCCAGTCACTAGCTATAACCTCTGAAGATGCTTCTATCTTACTCAATAGCTTTTGAATTATTTTCTACTACCCATTCATTAAATTCCTCTCTTTTAACAGGTAGGTGGGAAAGCAATAGTATCTTATTTTTACTTCATTACCTTTCATTTTTATACAAGCTTTATTGGTGTATGATCAGAAATAGTGGATGTGTGTCTATGCTATCAATTTAAAGCATGTTCCTGTGAAATAATTTCTTCCTAGTCTAGCCTAGTTATTGTACCTTGGGGAAAACATGTAAATTCTGTCGTAGTTCCTAGAACTGAATTCACATCTTGCATACCAGATTGGTTGTGCCTTTCGGCTTTTCCCGGTTAGGGGTCGCCACAGCGGAACTCCGGTCCGCTAATGATTTGGTAGTTGATTTTTTTACATGCCGCGTTACCAGCCCTGACGCACAACCTTCAACGAAGGTACGCCCATTCACGCATGTCTCCACGCAGAAGACGTTCTAGTTGCGAATCGAACCGGACGTCTTACAATGAGGCGACAATGCTACCGCAGCACCAACACCTCGTGTCACATCTTGCATAACAGATATTTTCATACATTTCTTCAGAACTCTATCCTCTTTTGTTATATTGTCCCTTCTAGTTCCCCAGATACATTCTCACTATTGCAAATCAAATGTTAGTCCCCACCTATAATTAATACAATACAAGGCAGAGAGGGTCTTTTATCCTTCTCACACCTAGATAATGAGTCTTTCACTTTGGGGGTCAAACAAATAAGTGCATCAAAAGGAGCACTAACTAATGAGGACTTGAAAGGCTCCGCACAATCATAAAGATCAATAAAAGAAAGTTATCTGCTTTTACTGTATTTGTGTTTCTTCCTACTTTATTTTGCTTTTGCGTCATCTTAAAAGTACTCAATTGTATTTATTACTGCTTGGTGTAACTCATTCTAAGCCTTTTAGTTTAAGCACTTGGGCTTCAGACCAGTTTTACATTAAGAAGGTTTGTGGTTTGTACTGTAGTTGCAGAACAGGTAGCTTACATCCTTCTAAGTTGGGAACTGCTGACTGACGGCTCAGTGTCTGTTATTCTAAAAGTGTATTAATTCTGGTTTAAGCGCTTGGTCTTCAGGCCAGTTATTTTACATTAAGAGGGTTCGTGGTCTGCACTCTTGTGGGAGGAGAGGCTGGACTCTGCCCTTCTGAGCTGGGAATTTCTGGTTAAAGGCTTACAGTGCCTGCATATCTGAACTGCTTCCTACTGAAATTGGTACACCTTGTTTGCTGTAGCATAGACTAGATCCAGGCCTGCTGAATCTAGCTTTGTTTGTATAACTTGAGCACTAATCCAGGCATACTTTAAAGTATTCAATTGTATTTATTACTGCTTGATAGTAACTTGATTAAAGAGTAGCTATCATTCTAAGTCTTTCGGATTAAGCACTTTGGCTTCAGACAAGTTGTTTTACATTAGGAAGTTTTGTGGCCTGCACTGTGGTGGCAGGACAGGCAGCTTACATCCTTCTAAGTTGGGAACTGCTGATTGAGGGCTCAGTATCTGTTATTCTAAAAGTGTAACAATTCTGGTTTAAGCACTTGGGCTTCAGGCCAGTTATTTTACATTAAGAAGATTCGTGGTCTGCACTCTTTTGGGAGGAGAGGCTGGACTCTGCCCTTCTAAGCTGGGAATTTCTGGTTAAAGGCTTATAGTACCTGCATATCTGAACTGCTTCTTACTGAAATTGGAAAACCTTGTTTGCTGTAGCATAGACTAGATCCAGGCATGCTGAATCTAGCTTTGTTTGTATGCTTGTTGTTTGTTATTTCCCTGAAACGCTAATTCCACTTAAAACGCGGCTTTTCAGCACTTCTGTGGATCCCTAGTGATATCTGCATTGCTTACTGTACTTATTTCCTTGTTTCACTTGAAAGAAAGTTATTGTTTGTCGTTTTGCATTTAAGTTGCCTGTAACACATTGCATCTAAGTTACCTGGCACTTGCTCACTAAGTCAGCACTAAAAACTTAAAAGCACTACACCCTCACTAACTCTACTTGAGTACCTTGTTCCCCATTGGGCCTTTTTTTCAATTATAAAGGAATTCCCAATACTATTCTAGCATGTCCAAAGGTCAGTTGTCAATCTCCTCTCCGGTCCAGCTGGCAAATCTGGGAATCTTGAGGCAATGTTACAACTGCCTCATGTACACAGACAACCCTCTCCTCCACCCAACAAATTCCAATACATGTGAGAGATGCAACCATATAGCCAAACTGGAGGCTAAGCTCTCTCAACTCAGTACTGGCGTAACCAGTCAGGAGGAGAAGGAAACCACACTCACTACAATTCCAGTCTCACATAGACCTACCACAACAGCAAACCAAACACAAACTCATAAAATCATACTCGGAGGCTCTAAATAAAAATCTGCCTAAGCAGCAGAGACATCCAAAGCAGACACCCAAGCAACCGCTACCCCAAACCAAAACACGTGCAACACATAGCTCACAAAGCCAGTGTGCCGAACAGTCACAGCCCATAAGGCTAAACAACACACCTGAAACACTTGTAATAGGTGACTATCGTCAGGCACACTGACATCCCGCTCACCAGGCTAAAAAAGGAGGTGGTCATGGTGAGCTGCCTGTCTGGCGCTATGATCCGCCACTTAACACATGCACTCAGGTAACTCCAAGGCAAGTACAAATATGACTCGGTCATTGTCCATGCTGGTGTGAATGACCTGAGACGTACCTCCCTGGACTACATGAAAAGAGACAGAGGAGCTCTCTGAGCATGTGGCCCAGGCCGGTATGACCCTGACCTTGAGTACCATCTTACTCTCATCAACAATGATGGCACAATATGAAGACAAGATGATCAATTTCAACAATTGGCTTAAGTATTGGTGTCATTCAAAGGGGATCCAATGCCTGTCAGCCTGGGATGACATGCTTGACAAGCCACGATGCTTCGCTAGGGACGGCTTGCACCGGTCACGCCTGCGCTTTCGGATATTGGCAAAGGCTCTTGCTACCCCCATAGTGCCTTTTTTAGGCAAGGCTCAAAAGACAAACCCACCGCCATACATATCACAAGGGATAAGAAACTAAGAGTAATGCTACTCAACGCCAGAAGTCTAAACCTCAAGATGCACGCACTCGAAACTCTCCTTAGCATGGAGAACATCGATATCTGTGCAGTAACAGTCACCTGGCTCAAGGCTCTCGAGAGCACCCCAGCACTACCAGGTTATACCTCATACCATGCTTTTCGGCCCCAAAACTTGGACCAAACCACAAAAGGAGGGGGAGTATCAATATTCGTCAAAGATACCCATACCTCCAGATTGGTGGCACAGCACGAAGCATCAGAGACTATCCATGTGCAACAGTGGGTAAAACTGCCTTCCAGTTTATAGCCTGCTACAGACCACCCTCCCAAACCTAAGAACCCCACTCAGCCTTCCTGAGAACACTGGAAAATATGAAGGTCTCTCCAAACACCATTATATTGGGCGACTTCAACTACGCAAACAGACTGGGAGCATTACTCTAGCTCTAACATCCTAGCCCAAATGTTCCTAGAATTTATAAACTCAAATGCTATGGAACAACTTGTTACCACTCCCACAAGAGGGGAAAACATACTGGACCTGATCATCACCAACATGGGGACTCTATGCTCCAGACCAGAAGTGTATCCCTCACTGGTAAGATCAGACCATAAACTAGTCTCACTGGATATTCACATCCCGACCCCACCCCCTGCCCAGAAAACCACAGTGAAAACTTCTAAAGCAAATTTCACACTCCTCAAAACCGAGGTGGAATCCTTCAAAGCCCCCGGGCCTGTGGAAAATGCGGCCCAGACGGCAGAATCCTTCATAAACGCATTCTATGAACACCTTCAGGAATGCATGGATCATGCAATCCCAAATAAAACCAAGACCCAATCCTCCAAAGGCAGACGTCATGTCTGGTGGACCCCAACCATAAACAAACTGTACAATAGAAGGAGGAATTTACTACATGATGGATCAAAATCCCAAAAAGGGAAGGCATCTCTGATCAGTATTCGCAAAAAACTACCGGCACTCAAAATCGTCTAAGGCCAGCTTCAACAGAAAAATTGCACAGGACACGAAGGATAATCACAAGGCTTTCTTTAGTTATGTTAGGAACCTGGGTGGCAATTCCCAGATATGCTCAGAATTAGTCCAAAATGTCAAAAAATACACCAAACCCACAGACATTGCCAACATCTTTGCTGACAGGTTCAACGCAAACTTCTCCCCAAAAAAGGGCAACATCTATCCCAGCAGAGTGCTGCCCCCCTGACATCTCAGATGCTCAGGTAAGAGCCGCCCTCTCCACAACAAAAAATACAGCATCAATGGGACCAGACGGTGTCCCGGGCTGCGTCCTACATTAACTCCAAGAGCAGCTAAACCCAAACATAAAACTACTGTTCATTCTCAGCCTTACTACAGGATGTGCGCCCAAAGAGTGGCGTACAGCAACAGTGGTCCCTCTCCACAAAGGTGGTGCCTCAACGGATCCTGGAAACTATTGCCCTATAAGCCCGACTACCTTGGTCTGCAAAGCTATGGAAAGGATCATCATGGACCTCAAATAAAGATATTGGGGACCTACAAACACTGGATGCTACCCAGTTCGGCTTTAAGGGCAGATCCTGCCTCAAACCTGGTCGATTTCTTTGAAGCAGTCACCAAGGCCATTGACGAGGGGAAGTTCGTCCACACAGCCTACCTGGACCTCGAAAAAGCCTTCGATACAATACCCCACTCGGGCATTATAGATAAGCTCACCAGCTTAAATATAAACCCCTATGTCACTAGATGGGTTGCAAACTGGCTCAAGGACAGAACCCACATGGTTAGAATTGCTGGAGCCATGTCAGATTCCAAACCAGTTGCAAGTGGCATCCCACACGGCTCAGTCCCGGGACCTCTCTTGTTCGGTATATATTTCTCGGAGGTATAGGCCAACACGGAAGGACTGTGGCTGACCAAGTTTGCAGATGACTGCAAACTGGGAGCCATAATCACCTCTCCAGCCGACACAGGCATCCTCCAAAAGGGCCTCATAGAAACAGACAACTGGTGCCAGTGCCATGGCGTCTGGCTAAACCCCAAAAAGTGTATAGTCATCCCCTTTGGCAAAAACAAAGTGCCCACAAATTATCACATAGGTGGTAATCCATTAAGTACATTAGTAATTAGGGACCTGGGGACCCAAGTTGATAGCAATCTCTCATATGACAACCATGTGGCTAAAGTGGTTAGAAAAACATTCTATATAGCCCACTTAATCATGAAGGGATTCACATCTAGATCAGGGGAGGTCATTGTGCCTCTTTACTCGTCCCTCATCAGGCCCATAATTGAGTACAATGCCCCTTTTGGGATGTACCTTACCAGACACCTGCAGCAACTGGAAAGACCTCAAAAGTACCTCACCAACAGGATCAAAGGGCTCAAACAGATGCCATATGCTGCCCAGTTAAAGAAACTCCAGCTCTACTCAGTGGCATACCGCCTGCTCAGAGGCGATCTGTGCCTGACGTATAAAGCCATGTCCAACCCGGAATTAATGGACATGCTGCACCTCAGAAAATCCAAATCCCATCGAGCTACGAGCTCGAGAAACTTGAACCTCAGCACTGAAATAAATAGGACATGCTTGAGGGACAGATTCATAACCCAGAGGCTCCCTTCACTCTGGAATAAAATCCCAGTACAGGTTAGGCAGAGTCCCTCATTGACTCTCTTCAAGAGGAATCTTGATGAGTGGATAAGAGATCGTAGGTTTACCCCGGCTATCACTTCTGTGTCACTGTTAGACAGAGGCACAGTATACTAACCTCGAAAAAGGGCATAGCAAAATTAATTTAAAATGGGTAGTGAAAGCCAAACACACTCTGGCTAGGCAGATAGCCTAGTATGAACCCAAGACATAGAGGCATGCCTACCAATAGATATGCCTGAACCCGCTGCCCTTGAGGCGCCTTCAGCTGCAGGCAAAATAAGCCTCATGGATGAATTAGGGACAGATTGGAGGGTAGCCAACTGAGAAGCCATGGACGATCAGAACCAAACAGTTCAAGATAGAATGAAAACTGACATCAGACACTATTTCCTCCCTCGGCTGTTCTGCATCAAAAAAAAAAAAGTTAAACTCAAGGGGGGGGTCAAACAGCTGGAAATAGTGGCGTTAATCTCACAGATGTCTCTTGCCACTCCACAACTGATGGAATAAACTTGCTTCTCTTCTGCTTGGTGTGCGGTGAATAATCATGTTCCCCCAACACTCTGCTGCCTCCAATTTTTAATGATTTTCCCTTCTGGAAGCTTTGCCAGAAGTATCTTTTTGCGGGTATGACTGCACCTTTACTATTGTATGCCTTGGCTTCTTTCTCGTGACCCGATTTGGAGAAAAAACACTAAGTGCCCTCTCAATTAAATCCTGTTGAAGAATACCAGCCCAGTTGCTTACTTGTACTTTAACATTAATGCAGTCTGTCCCTTCCAGTTTCTAAGTCACAGCAGAAAATCCCACGTTTTCTCTGCATGCTCTGTCGAATGATATTCTTTTAAATAGCTATTCTCGAGAAGCCTCATGCTCAGCCAGCCTTTTATTCATTTCAGCCTTTGATTTTTGCAGTTTTATCAGTTCATTTGAATAACTAGTTAAACGTTGTTCTACTTCGTCTGCTTTTTGACGTGATATATACCATCAGTGGTTCATTTGTTTTAAATAACTTTGAGTGCATTTAATCAGTTTCCTCTGAATTACTGGATGCCATCTCCTGTACCAAAGTTTAAACTTCCAATCATGTTTGAACAGCTCCCACACACAGTTTTCTTTTCTTTCTGAAATGATATTTCTTTCAGATTCTCCAACTCATTTGACCTACTATAAGGTTGTTTCCTCTACATCACAATTAACACTTACTTTCTCTATGTCAGGGAAAGTTATTTTCATTGCTGAATTACAACCACCTCTAAGAGGGCATTAATTACCTTGATTATACCCCCATGTCCTTTGCCTCGTTTATTTTATTACTTTTAGTCCTATCCATGTTTTTTTTTTATTCAACCTTCAGATGCTTGTACTGACAATTCTTCCTCTCCTTCACATACAACTAAGTTTTGTTTTTCCCTGTCAACTCCGGTGTAAGCAGGGATGTACTAGGCTAATGGCCCTGGAGGTTTTACAAGCCTAGCCCATAGGATTAACATGGCATTGTGCCACCCAACCTTATTTCCCAGTGCCTCTATTGAGTAAAGCCACTAAAGTGATACCTGTGGTGAATTTTCTATTTCCCTTCCACTCATCAAATTTCTCTTGAAGAGGGCCAGTGAGGTGCTCTGCTTGACATGTATGGGAAATCTATTCCATAACATGGGCAGTCTCTGGGTTATGAACCTGCCCCTCCAGCATATTCCGTTAATTGTGGTAATGAGGTTGAGGTCTCTGGAGTGGGTGGTACGGAGGGATTGGGATTTCTTTAGCTGTAGCATTTCTAACACAGTTTGGTCCGACGTGGCTTTGTAAGTCGAGAAGAGATCATCTCTACGTAGGCGATATGAGAAAGAGAATAGCTCGAGGGTTTTTATTTTAGTCTGTCCATATAGGACAAATGTTTAAGGCCTAGGATCCTCTTTGTAAGGCACTTTTGTGGCCTCTCCAGTTGTTGCAGGCGTTTAGTGAGGTACATGCCAAATGGGGCATTGTACTCAGTGACTGGCCTAATGAGGAAAGAGTAGAGGAAGACAATGACCTCTTTCTTCCTGGATGCAAAACCCTTAGTAATGAGCTGTGCCACAGAAAAGGACTTTCTGACCACAGTTGCAATGTGGTGGCCAAAACAGAGGTTGCTGTCAACCTGGGTTGCCAAAATCTCTTATAACGCCTTCAGTGTTCAGTGGACTACCATCAATGTGGTAATTCATGGTAACTGGGTTTTTCCCAAAGGGGCAATGACATTTTTTGGCATCAAGCTTAAGGCCATAGTTCTTACACTAGTCGTTGGTCTCAGTGAGGCCTTTCTGTAGGATGTAAAAATCACTTGGGGAGTTAATATCTCCCAACTTGCAATCGTCTGTAAACTTTGTCAGCCAGAGTCCCTTCATGTTGGCCTGGACTTCAGAGAAGTAGTTACCAAACATGAGAGGACGCAGGACCAAACCCCGAGGGACTCCACTTGTGATTGGTGGGCAATCTGACTTGGAGTCAGCTACTTTCATACATTGGGTTCTACCTGTGAGCCAGTTTGCAACCGACCAAGCAATACGGGGGTTGATGCCTAGCTTAGTGAGTTTTTCTATGATCCCTGAGTGGGGAATGGTATCAAAGGCCTTGGCCAGATCAAGGTAGGCTGTATGAACCGCCTTGCCTTCATCCACAGCTCTGGTGACTGACTCAAAAAAGCTGACCGATGAGCAGGCATGATCTACCTTTCACAAAACCAAACTGTGTGGGATCAAGACTTTGGAGATTCCCTATATCCTTGTTTATTAGGTCCAGGATGATGATTAGTTCCACAGCTTTGCATATCGGACTAGTCAGGCTAATTGGGCGATAGTTCCCAAGGTCTATAATCGCTCCTCCTTTGTGGAGAGGAATGGCTGTAGCAGTACGCCATTTGGTAGGGACAAAGCCTGAGTTAAGGCTGTGGCTGAACAGGGCACACCTGTGAAGTGCCAGTTCACTTTGTAGTTCATGTAGAACAAAGCCAGGGATATTGTCAAGTCCCATAGAAGCTGTATCCTTGGCCTTGTACAGTGCTGTTTTACATGTGCAGCAGTAATACAGGGTGCCCGGGAATCTACTGGTATTGTGACTGATCCTTTGGTGGAGGGAGAGAGGGATAAAGTTGGCAATGAATCGGTTGGCCAGTATATTGGCAATATCTGTTGGCTCGGTATAGGAGGTACCTTTGTGCAGTAGCTCAGAGCAAATCTGGGTATTGCCGTGCAGAATATTTACATAACTATAGAAGGCCTTGTGGTTGTCTGCTACAATTCTGTTTTCATAGCTAGCATTAGAGGATTTGATGAAGGATCTCAACTTTTGTTGAGGCTGATGAGGGAATTTTTCCAGTGTTGGGACTTCACCTTATTCCGCATTAGTTTCCTCCTCCTGTTGTAGACTTTGTTTATGGCAGGAGACCACCAGATTGGCTCTTTTTTTTTTTTTTTTTTTTGTGGAGGAGAGCATCTTGGTTCTACTGGGTATGGTGAGATCCATGCATTTGTGTATGTTTTCGTACAAAGCATTGGTGCGTGATTTGGCGGTCATGCAACTTTTCTCCATTTGCATAGATGCTATGACGTTAACCACCTGTGTTTTTAGGAGCCCAAAGCTAGCTTTGGAGAAGTTTTTCATGGTGGTTACCTTTGCGTGGGGGGGGGGAGGGGGGATTTCCAAGGTGATTACTTTGTGCTCGGATATAACTAGGAAGAAGTTGACTATTGGTTTAGAGCAATGGTTGCCCATGTTAGCAATAACCAGGTCAAAGATGTTGCTACCTCTAGTGAGGGCAAGAACAAGCTGGTCCAGGGCATTGGAAATTAATGAATTCCAGGAAACGTTGGACAAGTGTATTGGTACACGAGTAGTTTTCCCAGTTAATGGAAGGGCAGCTGAAGTCACCCAGTATGCGTGTGTTAGGTAGGACCCTAATTCTCCAGGGTGCTTAGGAACGTGGAGTGTGAGCCTTGGGACATGTTTGGGGACCTATAGCCGGCTGCGACCTGAATCCATTAAGGAGGAGCACTTTTCACCCACCTATACACCCTGCTCTTGCCAATTTTGAGGCATTAGTGGAGAGGGACATTTGGAAAAGTTTAAATGCCCAGAACAATAAGAGTTACGTTTGTGGAAATTTATGTAAGGAAGAGAGGGAATTGATTTTTGATATCGGCAAGGATAGCAGAATTAGGATTATGAAGCTGAACAAGGGGGCGGGGTTGTCCTCATCAAGGAATGGATTTAGTGGGAAAATGTTAAATCTATTCCATGGGGATGGTAAATACCAAGAGGGCTCTACGAGTGAGATTACCCTCGCTTATAGGAATCTGGATTTGATCCCGGAGGATAAGTTGCTTCAGGGGTCTACTGAAAGAGTATTTGCGGGTACCCAAGACAGTGATTCCAGGCATTTTTGTGATTCCCAACCCCCCCCCCCCAAGACCCATCGTACATTCCTTTGGCCCTACACGTAGACAAGTTGAAACCCTTTTATGGGTTGTTTCATCATATTTTAATAGATTCTTGGGACTTTTTGAACAAGTTTAAGGAAGTGGATTTCAATGTGTAATACATATTCCTTACGATAGATATCAAGGACATGGTTCAGTGAGATTCCTCAAGACACTGGATTAGCCTGGTTTGAGATGATTATTTTGGACTTGACTTAGTCTCCCCACTGGAATTTCAGTTGGTTCTTGGGAATATGGAACTGGTCCTCGGGAACAACTTTTTTTGTTTTTCCAGCAAGCATATTACAAGCAGATGGGGTGTAGCTATGGGGGTCTCCTATGCCCCCATCTTTGCTAATATAGTTCTACTATATTGGGAGCAGTATTTTTTATCTCACCATTGTATGAGCACATTAGATGTTACTTCCGTTACCTGGATGATATTTTTATCGTGTGGAAGGGACCTAAGGAGATTATTGAGCCTTTTTGTATTTTATTAACCTCACCACCAATGTTTTAGAATTTACATCCAGTGTGATGGAAGAGGCGGCTCATTTTTTGGATGTGCAAATCAGGAAAGACTTAAAGGTATAACAAACATGTCTCCTGTTTGTAACGTAAAAAATATTTTTACAATTCTTATCTTCACTTTAACTGTGAACATCCTTATTTCCAGAAAAGGAACATAGTCAAGGGACAGATGGTCAGAGCAGCCCGCATGACCATACTCAGGGAAGAACTGATATCTGAATTAAATTAGAAATGGTTACCCTGAAGCTCTAGTTATAGTGGGGACTGACATATATACCCACTCTGTCCATTGAGAATGGCAGGGGGTGTCGTTTCCGGTTCTACAGGGCCAAAGACCATACAGATGGATGGGAGGGACATTAATGTACCTCCTTGTAATGACATCTATTTTGTGATGGATTTTCACCAAGATACCCACCTCAAGAAAAACGTAATAAAAACTTATTGGGACATTTTTGATGGTATGCCTAATAGTCTTGATGTGTTCTCTGGAAAGTTGAGATTTAGTATGAGAAGGGGACAGAATTTAAAGAACATTTTTGAAAGCCGTAAAGTTGATTCAACTTAGAGAAAGGACAGGCCCTAACAAATCTGGAAGGTGCCCCCAATGCCTCTATGCATGCAATGTGGATGAACTGTATTAGGTGGGTCCCGCTGGGCTGTTAAAAGCTCAAGTTATTCTAAAGGGGTGGTATAACCGGCTTATTGTTCCTCGTGTTTTGCATTTTAAATTGGCAAAATGGAGAGAGCTTTAAGACAGAGAATTTATGAACACCTCTACGAGATTTCAAGGAAAAGCTAAATCAATGCATTATTTAAACACATTTTATGTGAGGACTGTTCTTTCACATGTTGGGTGTTAGAGCAGGTGGAATATTTTGAGGGGGGGGGGGACTGGGAAACCAGCTTAGAGTATTGTAAGCTAATGTGGCAATTAAAGGTTGAAGCCTGCTAAGCCCCTGGGTTAAATGAACATTATTATCTTACCAGCCTTAAAGAAAAGAGCTTTAAAACAAGGCGGTTATGTTTTGGCTTTGTTATGATGTTTACATTTTCTGTAGTTACGGATGCATTTTTCTGTGTGCATTTTAACATTAGCTTTACCACAGTATAACATTTTTTATTATTGCATTTTTTACTGCTGTATTTTTGCACCACTGCTGCATTTCTTATCGCTTTCACTGTTGTACCTTTGTTAAGTCACTCAATTAGGTACTGACCAAGAGTATTGTAATGTTAAGTGGTTTGACTATTTAATTGCTAATTAATTAGTGCTGGGTTATTCTGATGAAGTTCCCTTGTAGAATGAAAGCACTAAATCTGCTTGGAGTACAGGAACATTAAAGAATTCATTTTTTTTCCTTGGTAGTTTGTGGATTACTTGGACCTTCCTGGTGACCAGTGTGCCTGAGTGCTTTTTCTCAGTTACATGAGTAGTTTTCCCAGTTAATGGAGGGGTAGTTGAAGTCACCCAGTTTGAGAGCATTAGGTTGGACTCTAATATTCTCCAGGGTGCTTAGGAACATGGAGTGTGAATCTTGGAACATTGTTGGAGACCTGTAACAGGCTACAACCTGAATCCCTGTCTTGCCAATGTTAGCTGCACCTGAAAAATCTCAGATGAATTATGTTGTGCTACAAATCTGGAGGTGTGCACATCTTTTATGAATATGGAAACACGACCGCCTTTGGAGCTTCAGTCTAAATTCTTGGGCCGAGAGGTCTGGAATGAGTTACAGCTTGGTAGTGCAGGGGTGCTTTCTGCTGCCTTGAACCAGGTCTCTGTTACATAACAAATGTCGATGTTCTCCATTTTAAGGAGTGCTTCGATAAAGTGCATTTTGAGATTTAGACCTAGGGTTGAGCAGCATAACCTTCAGATGTCATTTGTTTGTAGCTGTTAGAGTGGTAATTTGGTCTTTGGAGCACTGCCTAAAAGAGGCCCTATAGGGGTGTGGCAAGAGCCTTGGCCAGTATCCGTAAGTCCAGGGGTGACAGCTGCAGGCCATCTCTGGCAAAGCATCGATATCTCAGTCACGTCATCCCAGGCAGACAGATACTGGATCCCCTTAACATGACAACAGAAACTTAGACAATTGTTGAAAATAATCATTTTCGACTTGTACTGTGGTATCATTTTGGGTGATGGCAAGATGCTGCTCAGGGCTAGGGTCTTATCTGCCAGGGATACATAAAGAGAGCTCCTCCAGGATTTTTTCATGTAGTCCAGGGAGTTATGTCTCAGGTCAATAACATCCTCATGTACAATGACAGTCATATTTGTACCTGTTGTTGAGGGACCTGAGAGCATGCGTTATCTGGCAGATCCTGGCGCCCAAAGAGCAGCTGACTGCTACTTTCATCTTATTCAACCTAGTGAGTGGAACATCAATGTATAATTTTATTCGCCTACAGCATATAAGGTTATCAGAAATTATACAAGTACTCTTACCATGTACAGTAATAAGCAACTATTCTCTTATCACTAAAGAGCACAGTAAATCCAGGTAAATACCTCATCCAATATGACCATAAAATGTACTGTAGCAAAAAAGTACAGTTTTGTACCTACCATAAATGTAGATGTTCAAGTGTTCACCCTGCTGCAGTCATCACACTTGAGTTATCCTGCCGTCAGGCGGTCCCGCAGACGGCCCGAATTCCAAAGTCTTGGTCCGGTGTCGGTTGCTGTTGCTTCTTCCCTGACGTCAGTGCGCCAGGGGTATACAAGAGGCATCAGACGCCATTTTCTTCAGTTTTTCTTGCCCCAGATGTCAGGTGCCCCCCAATAGGTAGGCAATATATATATATATATATATATATATATATATATATATATATATATAGATATATATATATATATATATATATATATATATATATACACACACACACACACATACATACATACATATGGCTATATAAAAATAAAACAAAACCCTTAGGTACAAGCAAATACACCACAGAGGTAGTATAGGATAAAGTGGTAGAGATAAGTTCAGCTAGTTCAGAGGGGATGGAGGGAGGGTAACCTGGACTGCAGCAGGGTGAACACTCGAACATCTACATTTATGGTAGGTACAAAACTGTACTATGTTCATCATGTTACCTTGCTGCAGTCAACACACTTGGGGTGAATCCCAAAGCTAAGGAGGGGAGGTGGAGTCGAACAGGGTTAGAAGCTAGTAGGCCCTGCAAAACTGCAGTGGCAAAACCAGCTCTAGTCTTAGGGTAAAGAGGTAAGTGATGGTGTTTGCTGAAGGTGTGCACTGAACTCCAAGTAGCAGCTTCCAGAATATCCTTGGTTGGCACTCCCCTGAGAAAGGCTGCTGATGTAGCTGTAGCCCTGGTGGAGTGGGACCTAATGTTAGCAGGTACTGGTTTCCCATGATGTGTGTAGCAGAAACGTATGCAATGTCCTATCCATTTAGAAATGGTCTGTTTTGAGATGGCTATTCCTTGTGATCCTGTAGCATAGGCTACAAAGAGCAGGTCAGTTTTTCTGAAAGCCTTAGTTTTATCCAAGTAGTAACGTAATTCCCTGTGAATGTTCAAAGAGTGCAGGTGTCTTTCTCCTTTGTTCTGGGGATTTGGGAATAAGGTGGGCAAGTGAATGATTTGGTTTAGGGTCATACTGGATAACACCTTTGGCATAAAGGAAGGATTGGTTCGTAGAGAAACTCTGTCTTGATGAAAAATGAGGAAAGATTCCACTGCCATTAGTGCCTGTAGCTCTAAGACTCTTCTAGCTGAGGTTATTGCTAGTAGCAGGGCAGTTTTCCATGAAAGAAATTTTAAATCGGCTGAAAAAGCTGGTTCAAAGGGCGGCAGTGTAAGCTGTTCCAGGACAAAGTTGAGATCCCAAGTAGGCGTTGGAGCTCTCCTTGGCGGTCTTAAGTTCTTAGCCCCTCTGAGGTACTGTCATAGGAGTGGATGTGAAAATAAAGGAGGATCCGTGCTTTAATGAGCTGAAATTGCTGAGGCGTGGATCTTAACAGATGAAAAGTAAAGTCCTTTGTGTAACATCTCAGTTAAATATTGTAGAATCTGAGGGATGTTCGGCTCCAGGGGATGTAGGCCTTTAGCCTGGTTCCAGGCGCAAAATCTTTTCCATTTGTCTGAATAGGCTTTCATGGTGCTGGGCATCCTGGCCTCCAGAATGACATCTATAATGGCTTTGGATAAAGGTGTTGGCTGGTTGTTTAGGTAATTTGCCATGCAGCCAGGTTTAAAGTCTTGAGCTGGCTGTGTAGAATCAGTTTGTCTCGCTGGGTGAGCAAGTGAGGAATTTGTGGCAGAATCCATGGTGGGCCCTGGGCCATGTTCCTTAAAATTGGATACCAATGCTGGCGTGGCCAGTCTGGTGCAATGAGAATCATTTGTGGCCTCTCTAATCTGACTTTCAGCAGTAACTTTGCTAAGAGAGGCAGTGGAAAGAAGGCATACAATGTTGATGTTTTCCAACCGAATGAGAGGGTGTCCACTTTCAAAGCTAGTGGATGGAAGGTCCTTGTGCAAAATTTTTGAATTTGGTGGTTGTGGAGGCTTGCAAACAGATCTAGGTCTGGGCATCCCCATTTTTGAGCTATCACTGCAAATACTTGTGGATCTAGTTTCCATTCGTGTGGATCCATGATGTTTCTGCTTAGGTCGTCTGCCAATGTGTTTTTCTTTCCTGGCAGGAATTGTGCTTGTAATTGAACCTGGTAAGACAGTGCAGTGTTCCACAAGGTCATTGCCTGCCTGCATAGAGTATAGGAATGTGTGCCCCCTTGCTTATGTACCACATAACTGTGGTGTTTGTCTGTCCTTAGTAGTTGTCCTGGGTGTAGAAGGTCCTTGAAAGCTGTTAGGGCATTCTGCACTGCTAGCATTTCTTTTTGATCGATATGCAGGTGTCTCTGATCTGCAGTCCATTTGCCCTGAATGCACTGTCCTGCCATGTGTGTTCCCCAGGCATAGTCCGATGCATCTGCTGTCATAGTTTGCCTGTCTGTGGGTAAGGTGAAAGGCTGAACCTTGTTAAGGTGACATGCCTGTGCCCACCACAGAAACTCCTGTTGAAGGCAGGGAATGAGTGGTATCATTGTTTCCAAGCTGTGGCTGTGCTGAGTCTATACACTTTTCAGGTACCATTGTAATTTCCACATATGCAGTTTTGCAAATGGTAGTAGTAGTATGCAAGATGCCATGAATCCCAAGGCCTGCAGAATTTTTCTTGCAGGGAGTTGGGTCTTTGTTGCCATTATTTTGAAATACTGAAACAGCTGCCGTTGCTAGTCTGGCATGAGATAAGCCGTCTGGGCCGTTGTATTCAAGCTGGCACCCAGGAATATTAGGTTTTGTGAGGGCACTAGTTTTGATTTCTTATCATTTACTGTGTACCCTAGGCAACTTAGAAGGTGTTTGACAAATGCCAGATGCTGTAAAAGGACGTCCTTGTTTTCTGCTTGAATAAGACAGTCGTCCAGGTATGGGTATATTTGAATTCCTCTGTCTGCAGTATGCAATTACTGGTGCCAGGCATTTTGTGAAGACCCTGGGTACAGTAGATAAGCCAAAGGGCAGTGCAGAGAATTGATAATGCGTTGAACCTGCAATGAAGCGGAGGTATCTTCTGCAATTTTGTCTGATAGGGACATGCAAGTATGCCTCCTTGAGGTCCAAAGTGACTAGCCAAGCATTCTTGCCCAGCATGGGAAGAAGCTGCTGTAGTGTTAGCATCTTCAATTTTGGTACTTGCAGATAGGTGTTCAGAATTAAAAGATCCAGAATGGGTCTCTATGCTTTGTCCTTTCTTGGGACTAGGAGGAGTCTTGAGTAAAATCCTTGTCCTTGCTCCTGTGTAGGTACCTGTTGAATGGTTCTCATGTTCATGAGAGCTGTAATTTGTTTTTGTGCCTCTGCCCACTGATTTGGTGGCAGGTTTGGCATTCCTTTGATCCTTGGTAAGGTATGAAAGTGGAATCTGTATCCTTGAGAGACCATGTTTAGAACCAATTTGTCTTTTATGATGATGTGCCACTTGTCTGCAAAAAATGCTAGTTTTCCTCCCAAGGGTGTTGCCAGGAGAGATTTGCTTGATAGTTTGAGGATAGTGTCACTGTGTCTGCCTTCTGCTAGCTTGGGGCCTGTCTTCTCCTCCTTTCTGGGTAGCAGAACCCCATTGGTGAGGTTTGTAAGGGCCCTGCGACTGACCTCTGCCCCTTGGGCGTCTGTATTTGCCCCTCTGTGATTTGTCTAAAGCTGGAAAGGACCAGTTTTTGTTGGCCAATTTCTGCTGAAGCGAGGGGGTTGTACCTGCAAAAAATCCTTGACCGCTTGCATAGATTTTGCCTTATCCTCCATTTTCTTTAAAACCTCTTCTGCTTTGACACCAAATAATACATCTTGTTGTAAAGGTGCATCTAATAATTTTGCTTTAACATGGTCAGGGAGGGTTTGCTCTTTTAACCAAGCATGTCTACGTATGACAGAGCCAGTAACAGCTGCTCTACAGGAAGCTTCCAATGAATCAAATCCGCATTGTAAAGTATGCTTGCCCACCTGTTCAGCTGCATGCAACAGATCCTGCATTTCCAATTCAGGCTGTTCTGAATGTGTGCTCATTTTTTAACTGAGACATCAGGAATTGTTGATATTTCAACATGTGAAAAGTACAGTTTTGTACCTACCATAAATGTAGATGTCCGAACTGGATAGCATCTGCAGTCATAACAAATGGGTTGTCCTGTCGTCAGGCAGCCCTTCGGTCGGCCGGATTCCAAAGTCCGGGTCCGGCTTCGGCTGATGTCGCACTCCACCCGACGTCATCTCTGCTGGTCTTCGGGTATAAAGGCATCAGCCGACGCCATTTTCCTCAGTGTTTCTTGCCCCAGATGCCAATTGCCCTCTTGGAAAGCTAAATTTTGGATAAATGCCAATGTTTCCAAAATAGTAGAAGGCAAACACAAAAAATAAACATGTATGTACATATATACAAACAAATACACCATAAGAGACTCCCCCCTTAGCTAGCTATTAGGAGGGTAAATACCCTAGGAGTACCGCAGAGGGGAAGGAGGGAGGGTAATCCTGACTGCAGATGCTATCCAGTTTGGACATCAACATTTATGGTAGGTACAAAACTGTACTATGTCCTTCATGGATGCATCTGCAGTCATAACAAATGGGTAGAATACCATAGCCAAACTAGGGGAGGAGGAAAAATAATTATGGTGTAGTCAGGATCCCTTGCAGAACAGCAGTGGCAAACCCTGCTCGGGATCTAGAATATAGAGGTAAATTATAATGCTTGGCAAATGTATGCACGGAGGTCCAAGTAGCCGCCTCAATGTCCTTGGTTGCCACTCCTCTTAAGAAAGCTGTGGTAGTGGCTGTAGCCCTTGTAGAATGAGGTCTTATGTTCTGTGGAATTGGTTTTCCATGGTAGGAGTAACAGAATCTTATGCAATTTCCTTCCTGTTGCATAGGCTACAAAGAGCTGGTCAGTTTTTGTTACCTTTGGTTCTGTCCAGGTAGTAGCGTAACTGTCTATGTACATCCAAGGTATGCATTATTCTTTCACCTCTGTTTTGTGGATTGGGAAAGAAGGTAGGTAGGTGGATTGCCTGGTTTAAAGACACTCTGGATACCACCTTAGGCATAAATGTAGGATTAGTTCTCATGGACACCCTATCTTGATGGAAGATTAGGAAGGGTTGCACTGCCATTAAGGCCTGTAGTTCCGAAACCCTCCTTGCTGAAGTAATAGCCAGTAGGAAAGCAGTTTTCCATGACAGGTGTTGTAGATCTGCTGTTGCTGCTGGTTCAAACTGAGGGAGTGTCAACTTTTCTAGTACAAAATTCAAGTCCCATGCTGGTAATGGTGGTTTCCTAGGAGGTTTTACATTTTTGATCCCTCTGAGGAACTGCCTGAGTAGAGGATGTGAAAAGACAGGAGAATCAAAGCTGTATTCTGCTGAAATAGCTGATGCGTGTATCTTGATGGAGGAATAGGACAGGCCTGTATGTAGAAGCTCTGCCAAGTACTCCAGAATGTTAGCAATATCTATGTTCGACACATCTTTTCCTCTTTCAGCACTCCAAATGACGAACCTTTTCCATTTTCCTGCATAGTTCCTTCTTGTTGAAGGTCTGCGGGCTTCAAGGATAACGTCTTTAACCCTTTGTGAAAGGTCTGGGTTAGTTACTGCTATGTGATGTTCCAGGCAGTCAGTTGCAAGGTTTTTAGGTTTGGATGTATGATGTTGTAGTTGTTCTGAGTTAACATCAGAGGCATCAGGGGTATTGACCACATTTTCTCCAGAGACATGCTCCTCAGCAATGGGTACCAGTGTTGTCTTGGCCAGTTTGGAGCTATCAGAATTATCCTTGGACGTTCCTCTTTGATTTTCAGTAGTACCTTGTGCATCAAGGGAAGAGGTGGAAATGCATATGCTGTCAGGCCTTTCCAGCTGAAGGATAGAGAGTCCACCTTCCATGCAAGTGGGTGGAATGTCCTTGTGCAGAATTTTTTGAGCTGGTGATTTTGTGGGGAAGCGAATAGATCTATTTGTGGCATTCCCCATTTCTTTGTGATGGCCTTGAAGATGTCCGGGTGTAGCATCCATTTGTGAGCATCCGAGGTGGTTCTGCTTAAAATGTCTGCTAGGGTGTTCTCTTTTCCCGGTACAAATATTGCCTGTAACTGGATGTTGTAGCTGAGAGCCAGATTCCAAAGGTCCAAAGTCATTCTGCATAGGGGGTAAGAATGAGTGCCTCCCTGTTTGTTGATGTACCACATGACTGTGGTGTTGTCTGTCCTTATCATTAAATGGCCTTCTTTGAGGAATGGTCTGAATTTTAGGATTGCCAGTTTTACTGCCAGCATTTCTTTTCGGTTTATGTGCAGGTGCAGTTGGTCCTGAGTCCACAGTCCTTGTATGCATTTGTCCAGCATGTGTGCCCCCCATCCTAGGTCTGAGGCATCCGTTGTGATGGTTTGGTTTGCTGGAAAGTTGTGGAAGGGTAAGCCTGGGTTTGACTGGCATGCCCGAGCCCACCATAGGAACTCCTGTTTTAAGCATGGGATTAGTGGTATTTCTGTTTCTAAGCTGTGCCTGTGTTGAGACCATAAATTCTTTAGGTACCACTGTAACTTTCTCATATGCAGTCTGGCATGTGGGACCAAGATTATGCATGAAGCCATGAAGCCCAAGGCCTGTAGAACTTTTCTTGCTGTTAGTTTGTTCTGCTTTGTTAATGCCAAGAAGTAAAGAGGGAGTTCTTTTTGTTTTTCTGCAGTTAGGAATGCCATCTGTTTTACTGTGTCCAATTCCGCGCCCAAGAAAGTTCTCGTCTGGGATGGTATCAGCCTTGACTTTTGTAAATTGACTGTGTATCCCAGGGCTTGTAGCAAGTAAATGACCCTTTGTAAATCTGTTGTCAGCTTGCTTTTGTTGTCCGCTTGTAACAGGCAGTCGTCCAGGTATGGATAAATTTGGATTCCCTGTACTCTGCAGTGAGCGATTACTGATGCCAGGCATTTTGTGAATACTCTGGGCGCAGTAGATAAGCCAAAGGGCAATGCTGAGAATTGATAATGCTCTGATCCTGCAAGAAATCTGAGGTATCTTCTGCAATTTGGTCGAATGGGGATGTGCAGGTATGCCTCCTTGAGATCTAGAGTTACCAGCCAACACTCCTTGCCCAGCATGGGAAGAAGTTGCTGTAGGGTCAGCATTTTGAATTTTGGGACAGTGATGTATGTTTAAGATGGACAGGTCGAGAATAGGTCTCCAGTTTTTCTCTTTTCTTGGTACTAGGAAGAGTCTGGAGTAGAATCCTTTGCCCTGTTCTGTTATTGGTACCCTTTCCACAGCTCTCATCTTTATTAATTCCGCTATCTGGTGCAGGGCTTCTATTTTTTGATTTGGGGGCAGATTTGGCATTCCTCTTTTTACTGGTAAAGTGTGGAAGTGGAACCGGTAGCCTTGGTCTATGGTTTGCAAAATCCACTTGTCTTTTGTAATATAGTGCCAATTTTTCGAGAATAAGGCTAACTTTCCACCTAGTGGTGCTGCTATTTGCTTCCTGGTAGGCGGAGTCAGAGCCAAGTCACTGTGATTGTCCTGTTGCAGTGGCAGTGGTTGTGTCTGTGCCTCTGTTATTGCCTTGCCACTGTCGTCCTCTGTAGGCACCTCCTCTGGATTGATTTCTGCCCCTAGAGCGTCTGTTCCTGCCCCTTTGTGATCTTGTGGAGTCAGGAAAGGACCAATTTTTGGCAGGCCAGTTCCTGCTAAACCTTGGGGGCTGAACCTGTAGGAAATCTTTAACAGTTTGTACAGATTTTGCCTTCTCTTCCATTTTCTTCATTACCTGCTGAGCAGGTTCCCCAAATAGACTGGCCTTATCCATAGGAGCATCCAATAGCTTAGCTTTAACATGATCCGGTAAGACCTGTTCTTTCAACCATGCATGCCTTATCACTGTGCCAGTCATGGCTGATCTAAATGAAGCCTCCAGTGCATCATAGCCACATTTTAATGAACGGTTACTAACCTGTTGGATGTTATTCACCTTTTCCAATACATATTTCTTATCTAAAGATTCATCAGAGGACAGCTTTTTAATTAACTGATCAAGCATAAACTCTTGGTATTGGATCATGTGAAACTGACAGTTTAGAGCTCTAGCTGAGAGAGTAGCAGAGGTGTAGACTTTTTTCCCCCATCTCTCTAAGGACCTGGATTCCCTTTCAGAGGGAATAGGGTTTTTTGCTGTGGTCGAGGCTACTGCCTTAGGCCCCTGGGATATAGTTTCGGGGTCTGCAAGTGGGGCCTTGTATAGGTGGTGATGAGTGTCTGGCACCCTGTAAAATCTATCTGGTTTGGCAGGGGCTGGAGGTAAAGAATCAGGTGCAGTGCAGACATCATTAAATGCATCGTCCACAACAGATAGGACAGGAGGTATAGCTAAGGGCCTATGTTGTGGTAAGTGCAGAAAAGTCCTAAGCCTTTTTCTTGAATCTGGGAAATCTTGTCCCTGCCATTGGAATTGTTCTCTCATGGCATGTAAGGTTTCCCCAAAGGAGAATTCCTCTGGTGGAGAGGCAGCTGGAATGGATTCTTCAGCATCTCAATCTTCATAATTGGAAAAAGGAGCCTCAGGCTGGTCTGTAATGTCTGAGTCATCGCAAGAATCATCAGAGGACACAGGCTCGGGGGGCTCGGCTCTAGGTCTCTTTTCTGGGGGCTGAGAGGCCCTGTCTGGGTGAGATTGGGATCCCCTAATTAAGGATATTAAATCTTCTGCCAGAGTAAGCATTTGTGAACTAGAAGTGGGCCTGAGTGAGGGTGGTTTAACAGGCGCTGATTTGGCTGCTTTAGCCCTGGCAAAGGCCTTAATGGACATGGCTGCAGGAGGCCTAGCAGCACCACGTGCTGGGGTAGAGATATCCAAAGGGATGGTGTCTGATAGATCAGTAGGAGCCACAGTTGTAGGCAAAATTTCTGAGGCTGATTCTGGTAAGGTAGCAGGAGCCTCAGTAGTAGTCATGGATTCGGCTGAAGATTGACCAGTTTTCTCGGTTTCGGCCGAAACCGAGACACTCGCGGCTTGCTTGACCGTGGTTTCGGCCGAAACCGCGGACCGCGAGTGTCGGTCTTTTTCTTTGCGTTTTTTAACAATTTGGGTAGTCGGAGGATCCGACGGCATAATGTACGCAAAATCTGAGCCGAAAAACTGTTCAGCAAACTCCGACCGACGCCCAAGCGTTCGTCGGTTGAAGGAAGCACAGGCCGAACAGGCTGCTACGTCGTGGTCTGGGCCTAAGCAAGGCAAACAGTAAGAGTGGAAATCTTTATGAGGTATTTGCTTCCCACAAGTTAAACAGTTATTGACTTTTTCTGACATCGGCTGAGGCAAGAAAGAGTCCCCAACAGGGTACTTAGCTTTTTAGAAGTCTTCGAAGTAGTATTCGGTAGTAGTAATCTCTGGATCTGACCGATCGGCACTTGCGAACAGCTTCTGCTTCGGGCGCCATGCGGCAAGAAAGACTGAGGAAAATGGCGTCGGCTGATGCCTTTATACCCGAAGACCAGCAGAGATGATGTCGGGTGGAGTGCGACATCAGCCGAAGCCGGACCCGGACTTTGGAATCCGGCCGACCGAAGGGCTGCCTGACGACAGGACAACCCATTTGTTATGACTGCAGATGCATCCATGAAGGACATCTGGCAATTTAATGCTCTCATAGCCAGAGTTGCTGAGGTGTAAATTTTCTTTCCCCATCTATCTAGGGCTCTGGAATCTCTTTCAGAGGGCACAGGATTTTTAGCCATAGAATCTTTTGCTCCCTTAGGTCCCTGGGATATAGTTTCTGGGTCAGCTACAGGGCTTTTTATAAAGGAATTTGTGTGAGTCAGTTACTCTGTAGAATCTGTCTGGTGTGGCTGGAGGAGGTAGAGAGTCTGGATTTAAACTAGACTCCAAGTAGACATCATCCACAATATCTAAAATAGGAGGGATAGCAAGAGGTCTGTGCTGGGGTAATAAAAGGAACTCTCGGAGCCTTTTCTTAGAATCTGAGTAATCCTGGCCTTCCCAGTGGAAATGTTCCCTCATGGTATGTAATATTTCCCCAAAGTAGTTGTCTTCAGGGGGAGATGGAGAGGGAATAGAGTCTTCAGCATCAGAATCCTCATAAGGTGGAAAAATGTAATCCTATTCCTCAGAAGAATCTGAGGAGAGAGAAACTTGGTCTGAGGATGCATAATCCTCCTCTTGTCTTGGTCTTTTATCAGGAGGGGGATGGGAACCCCTGATAAGGGTAATCAAATCTTCAGCCATCTTAAGCATCTGTTTCTTAGGCATGGGACCTTGACCTGTAGACTGATTACGTTTTCTTTGGTTTTAAAGGAGTTTTAGGCTTGGCATAAGATTTAATGGTGAGTGTAGTTGGTCTGAAGACACCTTCTGCAACTGAAAGCGTTTCCTCTGCACCGGTGTCTAGTTCTATTCCGGTGTCGGTACATGGCTGCATTGGCCTAGTAGACTCTGCTTAAGAATCCGCAGCTGTCTGGGGTTCCAGTTCTGCGGTCGTCAGGGGCTGCGTAGGCGCCTCACTGAAAACCAGAGAACCAGCGACAGGCCTAGCTGAGGCCTCAGGGTCTGGCTTATTCCTAGGCTGTCTGTTCTTATCCTTGCGTTTTTTCATGAATTGCGGTAGTCGGCTGCTCCGACGGCATGATATAATTAAATTTCCCTCCCAAGTAATGCTGTGCGAAGTCAAAACGGCGTTTGATAGTTTGTTTATTAAACCTGGCGCAAAACCGACAACCTGTGATGTCGTGGTCTGGGTCTAGGCAAAGAATACAATAGGAATGGAAGTCCTTATGAGGTATTTGCTTCCCAGAAGAAATGAAATGGTTAACTTTTTCTGACATCTGTCTGAGGCAAGAAAATGTTCCCCAACGGGGTACTTCGCTTTATTGAAGACTTTGGACTGAAATTCAAATCGAAAATCTCAGGTGTCGGACGACCAGCACTAGCAAACTGCTTCTGCTTCGGGCAACGCGCAAGAAAGACTGAAGAAAATGGCGTTGGATGCCTCTTGTATACCCCTGGCGCACTGACGTCAGGGAAGAAGCGACAGCAACCGACGCCGGACCAAGACTTTGGAATGCGGGCCGACAGCGGGACCACCTGACGGCAGGATAACCCAAGTGTGATGACTGCAGCAGGGTAACACGATGAACATCAGGTGAGGCAACGCAAATAGACAAACCAACAATTTTATTCAATAGTGCAGGCTTCCACAGTAATCACTACTGCTTCATCATGATGAAGTAGTAGTAGTGATTACTGCGGAAGTGCTCACTTTCGAATAAAATTGTTGGTTTGTCTATTTGTATTGCCTCGCCTACTTTTGCTGCAGTAACTATTTTCTAACACTGAATAGGTTTGAAATTCAGCATGTTAAACCCAGCAACTTTTTAAGCTTTTCTGACTCAAGTTCACAAAACAGCAATGTACATCCCTTTCTTTTACATTCAGATCATCAAGCTGTTCACATCAAACATGTCAAGTACGTCTTTTTGCTTTATGAGTACGCGTGGCTGTTCACTCAAGCATCCCTTAAGGTTCCTTAAAGGATTAACCTCAAGTGGCATCCGCCTATGAGCAAAGTAACGCCCTCAAACACACAACTATAGGAAGACAAGGAAAGGGCACTACATATGTTCTCTCTTTTCCTACAACACACACACAAACTTGCAGAAGGGAAACACACAGGACAGCTAAACAAAAATACAAGTAAAATCTTTCTTCACAAAAATATGGCTTGTGACATGCCAGCAAGTGCCACAGCAACACTTATCTCTGCTCACAGCCACTTACTATCCACATCCCTTAAAGTTGCCAAAGGGGATCTAGACTTGGTGTTAATCCCCAAGAGTCACTTAACTCCCTCATGCACACCAATAATTAAAAGATAAGAAAGGGGCACTGCAATTTCCACTAAGCCCCTATTTCTACTGCAAAATAAACTTGTAGAAGAGGGAGAGAACACTTAGCATAACAGCAGAATAAAAAGTACAGTTGTGTACACTTACATAAATGTAGATGTTAGAGTGTATTCACTGTAGCAGTCATAACATTTGGATTATCTGCTTGCAGTAGCCCTCAGTCAGCCTGATTAACAAAGTCTTGGGTCCTGTGTCAGTTGCTGTCCCTCCTTCCATGAAGTCAGGTTGTCAGGGGTAAAAACATGCAGCCATTACATCAGTTTTTCTTTCCCCAGTTGTCAGGTGCCCCCTTAATGGGAAGCAATCAAATCTATAAAAATACAAGGATATACCTCCAACAAAAAAGCATACACACCAAAAAGCTTTTAGAGCATAGTGAGAGTAGAGGTATAGCCCAAAGAAGAAAGGGGGCTGGAGGGAGGGTAAAGTACAGTTTTGTACCTACCATAAATGTAGATGTTCGAGTGCTAATACAGCTGCAGTCATAACAGATGGGTTTTCCTGCCGTCAGGCGGGTCCTCGGTCGGCCGAATTCCAAAGTCTAGGTCCAGCGTCGGATGTCGTCGCTTCCTCCCTGACGTCAATGCGACAGGGGTATAGAAGAACCAGCAGACGCCATTTTCTTCAGTGTTTCTTGCCCCAGATGTCAGGTGCCCCCAGAAGGAAGGCAAAACATAAATGTATGTAATAGTGCAATGCAATATAATCAAAAAACAGTAGTTGCAAGCAAATAAACCATAAAAGAATACCCCAATGAGGTTGTAAAAGGAGGTGTTAGCCATTAGGCCTGTCCCAAGATGGGAAGAGGAGGGAGGGAAACCTGGACTGCAGCTGTATTAGCACTCGAACATCTACATTTATGGTAGGTACAAAACTGTACTATGTTCATTGTGCATACAGCTGCAGTCATAACAGATGGGTAGAATCCCAAAGCTAATAAAGGGGTGGTAGGCACCAAGTGGAACTAGGAGGAGCCAGGATGCCCTGCAAAACTGCAGTGGCAAAGCCCGCTCTAGTTTTGGAGTATAATGGTAGGTGATAGTGCTTGGATAAAGTATGTACAGAACTCCAAGTGGCTGCTTCCAAAGTATCTTTGGTAGGAACCCCCCTGAAGAAAGCTACAGAGGTAGCTGTGGCCCTTGTGGAGTGAGATCTAATGCCTGTAGGTACAGTTTTACCATGAAGAGAGTAAAAAAAGCGTATGCAGTGGGCTATCCATTTTGAAATTGTCTGTTTGGAAATAGGCTTCCCTTGAGCACCTGTAGCATAGGACACAAAGAGTTGCTCTGATTTTCTGAAAGGCTTTGTTCTGTCCAAATAATAACGGAGCTGTCTGTGTATGTCCAAGGAATGTAGTAGTCTCTCCCCTTTGTTTTGTGGATTAGGGTAAAAGGTAGGTAAGTGGATAGCCTGATTCAAGGCTACCCTGGATACTACCTTTGACATAAAGGAAGGATTGGTTCGTAAGGAAACTCTGTCCTGATGGAAAATGATGAGGCTTTACAGCCATGAGGGCTTGTAGTTCCGAAACCCTGCGTGCTGAGGTGATAGCCAGAAGGAAGGCTGTTTTCCATGACAAATATTGTAGTTCTGTTGAAGCAGCTGGCTCAAAAGGAGGCAGGGTCAGTTTTTCTAGAATGAAACTGAGGTCCCAAGCAGGTACTGGTTGCTTCCTTGGGGGTTTTATATTCTTAGCCCCTCTGAGGAACTGTCTTAAGAGAGGGCGAGAGAATAAAGGAAGATCAGTGTTGTACTCTGCAGAAATGGCTGAGGCATGGATTTTGATGGAGGAGAATGAAAGTCCTCTGCTTAGCATCTCAGCTAGGTACTGTAATATGAGGTAAATTCAGTATTCCAGGATTCTGACCCTTTTTCTGATTCCAGGCACAAAACAGTTTCCATTTTGCGGAGTAGGCTTTTCTAGTAGAAGGCCTTCTGGCCTCCAAAATGACATCCTGCACCTCCTTGGAGAGTAGGGTCTGTTGTGAATTTAAGGAATCCTCCATGCGGCTAGATTGTTTTCCACTGACTGTGAAGAGTTTTGAAGTTGTGCTGAGTCAGTAGAAGAGACATTAGAGGAAGGATCCATGGTGGGGAATGAGTCAGGCTCCTCAGGAGTGGTTACCAGTGTTGTCTTGGCCAGTCTGGAGCAATGACAATCATCTTTGGTCTGTCTGCTATGGCTTTTAATAGAACTTTGGGCAGCAGAGGAAGAGATGGAAAGGCATAAACTGTCATTGTTGTCCAACTGAAAGAGGGTGTGTGCACTTTCCAGGCCTGTGGATGAAAGGTCCTTGAGCAGAATTTTGTCCATTGGTAATTTCTGTGGGTGGCAAAAACATCTATGTCTGGCCTTCCCCATGCTTAAATTATCTTTGTAAAAACTTGAGGATGCAACTTCCATTCGTGTGGATCTGTCATATTTCTGCTCAGGTTGTCTGCCAGCGTATTTTCCTTGCCTGGCAGGAACTGTGCTTGAAGTTGGATTTGTAATTCCAGAGCCATGTTCCAAAGAGACATGGCTAGCCTGCATAGGGGGTATGAATGGGTTACTCCCTGTTTATGTACCACATCACTGTGGTGTTGTCTGTCCTTATCAATAGCTGGCCTGGATGCAGTAGGCCTTTGAAAGCCATAATAGCATTTATTACTGCTAGCATTTCCTTTTGATTGATGTGTAGGTGCTTTTCTTTTTGGGACCAGTTGCCCTGAATGCACCAATCTGTCATGTGCGTCCCCCAGGCGTAGTCCGAGGCGTCTGTTGTGATGACTTGATTTGCTTGAGGCTTGCAGAATTGGAGACCTATGTTTCTTTGGCATGCTTGAGCCCACCACAGAAATTCCTTTTGAAGACATGGAATCAGTGGTATAATTGTTTCCAAACTGTGGCTGTGTTGAGACCATAAGTTTTTTAGGTACCATTGAAGTTTCCTCATATGCAGCTTTGCACATGGGATTAGCAGGATGCAAGATGCCATGAATCCCAGAGCCTGCAGGATTTTCCTTGCAGTCAGCCTGGTGAAGGTTGCCAGTTTTCTGAAGTATTGAGTTAGTTGCCCTTGTTTCTCTGGCGTGAGGTAGGCCATCTGGGTGTTTGTATCCAAGCTGGCACCAAGGAACATTATTGTTTGAGAGGGTATTAGTCTTGATTTCTTTTTGACTGTGTATCCCAGAGAATTCAACAACATTATTACAAACGCCAGGTGTTTCAGACGAGTGTGTTTGCTGTCCGCTTGGATCAGGCAGTCATCCAAGTATGGGTATATTTGTATCCCTTGAAGTCTGCAGAAGGCAATTACTGATGCCAGGCATTTCGTGAACACTCTAGGCGCAGTAGATAAGCCAAAGGGCAATGCAGAGAATTGATAATTGGTTGAACCTGCAAGAAATCTGAGGTATCTTCTGCAATCTTGTCTGACTGGGACATGCAGGTATGCCTCCTTGAGGTCCAATGTTACCAGCCAAGACTCCTTGCCCAGCATGGGAAGAAGCTGCTGAAATGTGAGCAGCTTGAATTTTGGTACAAGTAAATATGCGTTTAGGATGGATAGGTCCAAAATAGGTCTCCAATCTTTGCCCTTCCTTGGTACCAGGAATAGTCTGGAATAAAAACCTTGACCCTGTTCTTGTGCAGGTACCTCTTGAAGAGCTTTCATGTCCATGAGATGTGAAATTTGTTTTTGTGCCTCTGCCCTTTGATTGTGTGGCAGGTTTGGCATGCCTCTCATTTTTGGAAGGGTGTGAAAGTGGAATCTGTAGCCTCTGTCTATAATGTCCAGGATCCATTTGTCTTTTGTGACAATATGCCAATTTTTCAAAAATAATGCCAGTTTTCCGCCTAAAGGTGCTGCCATTTGAGCCTTGCTTGGCATGCAAAGGGGAAAGTCATTGGGTCTGCTTTCTGAATGGCTGTGAACTATCCTCACCACCTCTTGGTGTAGGTGCTTGCCATTGTCTGCCTCTAAATGATCCTTGAGATTGCCCTCTACCCCTCGGGCGCCTGTATCAACCAATTGAGGTCTGTCCGTGGCTGGAAATGACCAATTCTTTGAAGGCCAATTTCTACTGAAACGTGTTGGTTGTACCTGTAGGAAATCTTTCACTGTTTGCATTGATTTTGCCTTTTCCTCCATTTTCTTTAATACCTCCTCAGCTTTAACACCAAACAATACAACTTTTTGAAGAGGTGCATCTAGTAATTTAGCTTTGACATGATCTGGTAAGGTTTGCTCTTTGAGCCAAGCATGTCTACGTATGACTGATCCTGTAACAGCAGCTCTACATGAGGCCTCTAACGCATCAAAACCACATTGCAAGGTATGTTTGCCCACTTGCTCTGCACTATGCAACAAATCCTGCAACTCCTTCAAGTCTGGTTCAGGTTGAGACATTTTGCTTTTCAACTGAGATAACAAAAACTGTTGATACTTTAACATATGGAACTGACAGTTTAATGCCCTCATGGTTAAGGTGGCCGAGGTGTATACCTTTTTCCCCCACCTTTCTAAAGCTCTGGAATCTCTCTGAAGGTAATGGATTTTTGGCAGTGGAGGCCTTAATTCACTTGGGACCTTGTGAAATAGTTTCTGGGTCAGCCGCATGGCTTTTGTACAGGAATTGGTGTGAATCAGGAACCCGGTAATACCTGTCAGGCTTGACTGGAGCTGGAGGTAAAGAATCTGGGTAAAGGCTGGCCTCTGAATACACATCATCTAGTATGTCTAAGACAGGAGGTATAGCCAGAGGCCTGTACTGAGGGAGCAAGAGGAAATCCCTGAGCCTTTTCTTGGAGTCTGAGTACTGTTGGCCTTCCCAGTAGAAGTGTTCCCTCAAGGTATGCAAAGCTTCCCCAAAAGAGTAATCCTCAGCGGGGGAGACAGAGGGAATGGACTCCTCTGCATCAGAATCTTCAAAAGGGGAGTATGAATGTTCCTGGTCCTCAGAATGTTCTGAAGTAATTGAGGCCTGGTCTGAGGAAGGGTATTCTTCCTCCACTCTGGGCCTTTTGTCCGAGGGGGGTTGAGAACCCCTGATAAGAGTAATCAAATCCTCAGCCATTTTGAGCATCTGCTTTTTAGGCATGGGGCCTTGAGAGGGGCCCTATGGAGCTTGTCTTTTAGAATGCATGGTTGCTTTAGATTTAGTGCAAGCCTTAATGGAAAAAGAAGAAGGCCTGAAGACACCTTGAGAGGTGGCAGGCCTGTCTAAACTGAGTTTCCCCGCCAAGAGTGGCTTCGGTATCTGTAGTCGGGGCATGGGCCGAAGAGCCTGCGACCTCGGGCACAGAAGACACCGCTAATGAAGTGTCATCGGTAGTCAGGGGCTGCGTAGGTGCATCGCTGAGAACCGGAGCACCTGTAGTTGGCTTTAGCATGGTGGCGGTAGAAGTCGCGGACCTCGTATGTTGGTCCTTATCTTTGCGTCTTTTACTCAAAACTGGAGTCGGAGTATCAGACGACATAATGTAATTAAACTTTTTGCCAAAATAGTGTTGGGCGAACTCCGCCCGATGCTTAATAGTGCATCTGTTGAATGTAGCACAAAAACGACAGGCCGAGACGTTGTGGTCTGGGCCTAAGCAAGGAATGCAGAGGGAATGGAAATCCTTATGCGGTATTTGCTTCCCACATGAATTATTAACTTTGTCTGACATCGGTCTGAGGCAAGAATATTTTCCCCAATGGGGTACTTGGCTTTCAAGAAGTCTTCGGTTGAAAAATATTCGTAATCTCAGGAGCTGGCCAACCGGCACTTGTGAACTGCTTCTGCTTCGGACACCACGTGGCAAGAAAGACTGGAGAAAATAGCGTCGGCTGATTCTTTTATACCCCTGTCGCACTGACGTCAGGGAAGAAGCGATGACATCCGACGCCGGACCTAGACTTTGGAATTCAGCCGACTGAGGAACCGCCTGACGGCAGGAAAACCCATCTGTTATGACTGCAGCTGTATGCACGATGAACATCCAGGACTGCAACAGTGAATACACTCTAACATCAACATTTATGATAAGTGTACACAACTGTACTATGTTCTTCCTGTTTTACTGTTGCGGTCATTACATTTGGGTAGATTCCCAAAGCTAAGGTTGGGAGGAGGAATTTAAATAGAATTAGACCAGCTATAAGGCCCTGCAAGACTGCAGTGGCAAAACCAGCTCTGGATTGGAGAAAACTGGAAAATGATAATGCTTGGTGGAAGTATGTACAGAACTCCAGGTAGCAGCTTCTAGTATGTCCCTAGTACAGACACCCCTGAGGAAGGCTGTAGAGGTAGATGCAGCCCTTGTTGAATGGGGTCTGATGCCCTGTGGGATAGGTTTTCCATGGTGCTTGTAGAATAAATGAATGCAGTGGCCTATCCATTTTTAAATGGTTTTGAAACAGCTTTCCCCTCTGTCCCTGCAGCAAATGCCACCAGCAGTTGTTCAGATTTCCTTTGAGGTTTAGTCCTGTACAAGTAGAATCTAAGCTGTCTGTGCACATCTAAAGAGTGCAGTATTCATTCCCCTTTGTTCTGTGGGTTAGGAAAGAAGGTAGGCAAGCAAATGGACTGATTAAGAGCCACACTGGATACCACCTTGGGCATGAAGGAGGGATTGGTTCTGAGGGACACCCTGTCCGCATGAAAGATGATGAAAGGTTCCTCTGCCATAAGGGCCTGTAATTCAGATACCCTTATGCAGAAGTGATTGCTAAAAGGAAAGCTGTTTTCCGGGAAAGAAATTTTAAATCCGCAGTAGCAGCTGGCTTGAAAAGAGGAAGAGTGAGTTTCTCCAAGACTAAGTTAAGATCTCAGGCTGGAGTTGGAGCTCTCCTGGGTGGCCAAAAATTATTGGCCCCTATGAGGAACTGCTTGAGCAGTGGGGTGAGAGAAGAGGGGAAGCTCTGCGCTATGAGCTAAAATGGCTGAGGCATGAATTTTGGAGGAGGAAAAAGACAAGCCCTTATGAAGCATCTCAGTCAAGTATTGTAGAATCTGAGGTAAATTGGGCATTGCTGCATTCATTCCTTGAAATTTGTTCCAGGCACAGAATCTTTTCCATTTTGCAGCATAAGATTTTCTAGTACTAAGCCTCCTTACCTCTAAAATGATATCCGTCACTTATTTACTGAAGGATGGTAAAGGAGAGATTAGGTAATCAGCCAGGCTGCTAGGTTCAGGGTTTGCAGCTGAAGGTGCAAAATCTGGTTCTCCTGCTGAAACAACAGGGGAAGGAGTCTGAGGCAGGTGCCATGGAGCCAAGCGTGACACACTGCGCAAGAGTGGGTAGTGTTGGCGAGGTCAGTCTGGTGCAAATTAAAATCGTCCGTGGCTTGTCCTGTTTGAGCTTTAGAAGTACCTGTGAGAGCAGCGGCAGAGGAGGAAAGGTATAAACTGATAGGTTTTTCCAGCTGAAGGACAGAGCATCCACTTTCCAAGCTAGCCTGTGGGGAATCCTTGTGCAAAATTTGTCCAGTTGATGGTTCTGGGGGGAGGCAAACAGGTCTATATCTGGGCTCCCCCATTTGCTTGTCAACATGTTGAAAATCCTCTGTTCCAGTTTCTACTCGTGTGGGTCCAGGAGGTTTCTGCTTAGTCTGCCAGTGTATTTAGTTTTCCTGGCAGGAACTGAGCTTGTAGATTCACTTGGTAGCTCAAGGCTGTGTTCTACAACGCCATTGCTAGTGTGCAGAGGGGGTAAGAATGTGCGCCCCCCTACCCCCTCTGCAGAGGGGGTAAGAATGTGCACCCCCCTGTTTATGTACCACATGACAGTGAAGCTGTCCGTCTTTACCATTAGTTGTCCTGGAAGAATGTGGTCCTTGAAGGCTGTCAGAGCATTCTGTACATCTAACATTTCCTTCAGATTTATGTGCAGGTGCATTTTACTTGGGTTCCATTTGTCCTGAATGTACTTCCCTGCCAGGTGAGCCCCCCCATGCATAGTCTGATGCATCTGTTAGGATTTGGGGGTAATGTGAATGGTAGTACCCTGTTTTGATGGCAGGCCTCTTGCCCACCAAAGGAACTCTAGGCGTAGGCTATATATAAATGATAGGAATCCTTGCTTCTAGATCCTGTGAATGTTGACACCATAGGCATTTGACATACCACTGTAGTTTCCTCATATACAGCCTTGCATATGGAATTAGAAGAATACAGGAGGCCATAAACCCCAAGGCTTGCAGTATTTGCCCTGCAGATAGCTGGGTTTTTGTGGCCACTTGTTTGAAGTAAGTTATCAAATGAAGCCGTTTCTCTGGAGTGAGGAAAGCCATCTGAGAAGTTGTATTCAAGCTTGCTCCCAGGAATATAATTTGTTGACAGGGTACCAGGTGGGATTTCTTTTCGTATATGGTGAACCACAGACAAGTCAGTACCCTTTGAACAAAGGCCAGATGATTCAAAAGAATGTCCTTGCTTTCTGCCTGAATTAGACAATAGTCCAGGTATGGGTATATTTGAATATTTCTTTGCCTATAAAATGCAATGACTGGAGCTAGGCACTTTGTGAATACCCTGGGCGCAATAGAGAAGCCAAAGGGCAATGCAGAGAACTGATGTAGCCTGGTTTGAAGCGTAGGTATCTTCTGCAAGACACCCCGATAGGGATGTGCAGGCATGCTTCTTTTAAGTCTAGTGTTGCCAACCATGCATCCTTGCCTAGCATAGAAATCAGCTGAAGAGTCAGCGTTTTGAATTTTGGAATCACCCGAAAGGTGTTTAGAGTAGAAAGGACCAGGATAGGATGCCATGTATTGCCTTTTCTGGGAACCAGAAAAAGTCTCTAATAGAAACCTTGTCCCTTTTCCTCTTCTGGTACCAACTGAATAACCCCCATGTTTTGAGAGAGCGTACTTGATTTTGGGCCTCTGCCCACTTATTTGGGGGGTAGATCTGGCTACCCACTTGGTGCTGGTAATGTGTGGAAATGAGATCTGTATCCTTGGGACACTATTTAAAACCCATTTGTCCTGAATAGATTTTCACAGTTTTTGGCCTGCAGACCAGTCTTTCTGCCTAAAGGAGCATTCAGTTGGGAAGTGCCTGGAAGTTTTAAAAGCAAGTCATTGAAACAGTTTTCCATAGGGGGAGTCTTACTACTCCCAAGTCTGGGTGCGGAAACCCCTCACTGCCTAGACTTGTGTCCCTTGGGACTGAAACCTGGGGTTTCTGCTGTGTCTGGGTTTGGCTTGAGAAGACCTGGAAGGGACCAATTTTTAGAGGGCCAGTGCCTACTAAATATAGGAGGCTGAACTTGTAAGAAATCTTTACAAGTATGCATAGATTTAGCTTTATCTTCCATCTTTTAAGGAACTTCCTCAGCCTTGTGGCCAAACAGGCAGTCCTGACTTAAGGGAGCATCCAACAATTTAGCTTTAACATGATCAGGCAAACATTGCTCCTTAAGCCAAGCATGCCTTCTGAGCACAGACCTAAGTAACAGCAGCCCTGCAAGAGGCCTCTAATGAATCAAATCCACATTGCAAAATATGTTTTGCAACCTGTTCAGCAGAATGCATTAAATACTATAACTCTATTTTCAGCAGTGTCAGGAATTAACAATTTTATGTTTAAGCAATCCAATAACATGTTGCTGATACATATGAAACTGACAAGTTTAAAGCCCTAATGGCCAAGGTTGCAGAAGTGTAAACTTTCTTACCCCATCTATCCAGCACTCTGGAGTCTCTTATCAGAGGGGGGTAGGACTTTTAGCAGTAGAAGCCTTAATGCCACTGGGTCCCTGTGAAATAGTCTCTGGATCCGCAATAGGATTTTTAAAAAGGAACTTGTGAGAATCACGAACCCTGTAATATCTGCCAGATTTCCTAGGAGCAGAAGGCAAACAATCAGGGCTAAACTAGATCCTGAAAAGGCATCAACAATGTCCAGTACAGGAGGTATAGCTAAAGGCCTATGCTGAGGCACGAGTAAGAAATCCATAAGCCTCTTTTTTGAATCAGAAAAATCCTGGCTTTCCCAGTGGAAATGCTCCCTTAGAGTATGCAAGGTCTCACCAAAAGAAAAATCCTCTGGAGGGAAAGCAGACGGAAAAGAGTTCTCTGCATCAGAATCCTCAAAAGTAGATAAGGGCAAATCCAGATCATCAGAAAAATCAGAATCCTGTTCAGAAGATTCATAAACAAATTCAGTCCTAGGTCTCTTAGAAGGGGGGAGGTTGGCTTCCCCTGATTAGAGTTAGATGATCTTCAGCCATTCTTGTCATTTGTTTTTTAGGCGTAGAGGCCTGAACATGCGGCCTGGGCATCGGTTTCTTGGGCATGGTTCGAGATTGTGGCCTAAATGAAGGAGGCGTCAGTTTAATATGCAAGTCCATAGGCCTGAATACACCCTCAGAAGCCGGTGCCTGCACACCAGCTCCGGACCGATCCAAGGTAGAGATATCCGCAGGTTCCACAGTTGAAGCATGTTGCGGCATACCAGACTCCGAATGGGTCTCAGTAGAGGCCTGAGAGTCAGAAGTAGTGGTTATCAGGGGCTGCGAAAGCACTTCCTTGAGTACTGGTGAACTGGCAACTGGCTTAGGTGAAGCGTCGTCGGCAGTTTTGGATCTCGGCGGCCTGTCTCTATCTTTGTGTTTTTTCGGAATCCCGGTAGTCAGATGGCTAACCGATGACATTTTTGGATAATTAAACAGAGAACCGAAATATTTAGAAGTGAAAATATACAGATGACGAATAGTGCACTGATTAAATAAAACACAAAACCAACCGCAAGGTACGTCGTGGTCGGGGCCTAGGCAAGGAATACAGTACGAATGAAAATATCTGCGTGGTATCTGCTTTCCACAAGTAATGCAATTATTAACTTTTATTGACATCGCGTAGGAGCAAGAAAAAGTTTCCCCAACGGGGTACTTAGCTTTAATTGAAGACTTTGGTTCTGAAACTCGAAAATGAAAAATTCAGTAGTTGGCCGACTGGCACTTGCGAACTGCTTCTGCTTCAGGCACCACACGGCAAGAAAGACTGATATAATGGCGTCAGCTGCATGTTTTATATCCCTGACTACCTGATGTCATGGAAGAAGGGACAGCAACCGACGCAGGACCCAAGACTTTGCTAATCAGGCTGACTGAGGGCTACTGCAAGCAAGTAACCCAAATGTAATGACTGCAACAGTGAAACACCAACAAACATGCAACTAAAATCTTTCTCGATAAGAAAATGGGTTTTGATCAGTTATAGTGGGCTGCAAAGTACAGCTGTGTACATTTACCATAAATGTAGATGCTCGAGTATATTCACTGTTGCAGTCATCACACTACGGTTATCCTACCAGAGGTAGCTCTCAGTCGGTCCGAATACCAGAGGCTTAGTATTTCTGCATCAGTTGCTGTCGCTTTAGTACTGACGTCAGGTCATCAGGGGTATAGAAAAACAGGCAGCCAACGCCATTACAGCAGTCTTTCTTGCACCAAATGTCAGGATCCTCCAAATAGAGAGCTAAGTTATGTTGGAAAAACACAAAAGATCTTTCTGCAAAACTTCCTCCAGACAGAGTATCAGACATTTGCCGAAATGTACAGATCCTACTACAGTGCAAGATGATTCAGGCCATATTTGTACTAAAGACATTGGGTCTCATGGCAGCAGCGATCATTTTAGTCCCCCTGGCTCGTTTTCACATGCGGATCCTCCAGTGGATGCTGTTTACCCAATGGTCCTTTCAACAACTTCCAATGTACCACAGGATAATAATCACTCAAACATGCAAATACAACCTGGCTTGGTGGATGGTCTCTCCTCTAGTTCCCCAAGGCAGACTGTTTGTTCTTCCTCCTCCTGGATACAGGGATAGCCACAGTCTGTTGAGAAGGGCTAGTCAACATTTGGGCCAGTGCCTACGACTTTAATAGTCTACTGACCACCCTCCCGAGGTCGTGATCGGACAGCCTGGAGGACCAAGAGGAGTGGGACCTATGGCTCTGCTCCGACTGTAGTAACGGAGGCCTCGGAGCTGAACGAATGGACTCCAAAGAGGGAGACCTCAAGCATTTTCGGCTCACAGAAGGCTCCAATACTAAAGCCAGAGCTGACTGAGGTCTAAAAGTGTAGTTTCCAGCCGGAACCGACGAGAAGGCAGAAGCTCCGCTCGGCGACGGCTCCGAACAGGGAGCCAACGTCTTAGCAGGCTTGGAGGGTTTACCCGACGAGGGCTTAGTCGGGGACCCTTCAGGCTTAAGCAAGCCCCTAAAAATAAGTTTGTTCCTATGCTCCTGCAGGACTCTCGGACTGAAGGCATGACAGACGGCACAAGAGTCCTGCAGGTGTAGGGGGCCCAAACATTACACACAAGAAGTGTGACTGCCTGTCAGAGACATCTTCTGACAGCACGAGTCACACTTCTTGAAACCTGAGACCTTAGTATCCTTAGACATAATGAAAAATATAGAAAAAAAAAAGGATACCAAGGGAACAGGTAAACTAGTGCTTTAAACACTACACACACACACACACACACACACACACGCACTAGTAAAAAACCAACACTAATAATATAATAGTAATATAACAACACTACTAATTTTATAAAAAGGTAGTAGAAAGTAATAAAAAACACTACTGATTATATCAACGCTACCCTAACGGGTGGGGGGAGGGGGGACTCTGAAAAACTACAGAGTTTTTAAAGGGGGGTTTCTCAAGGGTTTAGAAGGGAAACACTAAGGAAAAATATATATATATATATATATATATATATATATATATATATATATATATATATATATATATATATATCTATATAAAACAGTAGAAAAAAAAAGAGTAATATAACCTGGAGCCGGTAAAATCGCAACCTCGTAGCTTAAGCGGCAAACGAGATCTGGTAATCTGACGCCTAGCATTGTGGGATAGGGGGAGGGCCTCAAGCCGGTAAATAGCTCTCGAGCTTTAATATAAGGCCAAGTTGGAGCTGAGGATCGGCTCCGAACCCATCCAGCAAGAATGAAGGCGAGACTGACAACTTAACATGTAAATACTAATAGCCCTGTAAGGAAGAGAGTGATACAAGGGGGGTGGAGGGTGGGAAAGCAAGACTGAGACAGTGAATACACTCGAACATCTACATTTATATTGTGTGCACAACTGTACTATGTTCTTCATGTTTCAATGTTGCAGTCATCACACTTGGGTTGATTCCCAACGTTGAAGAATGGGTGGAAGCAGTCAAGAAGTGTTGGGGCTGGCTAGTATGCCCTGCAAGACTGCAGTTGCAAAGCCCACCCTAGATTTTGGAAAAGATAGGCAAGGTGGTAACGCTTGGTGAAGGTATGAACAGAACTCCAAGTAGTAGCTTCTAGAATGTCCCTGGCAGGGACTCCTCTGAGAAAAGCTGTAGAGATTGATGCTGCCCTAGTGGAATGCGTTTTGACTCCCTGATGGGGTGGTTTTCCCATGGTGTTTGTAAAGTACAGTTGTGAACACTAGCCATAAATGCAGATGTTAGAGTGTATTCACTGTTGCAGTCAACACATCTGGGTTATCTGCCTGCAAGTAGCCCTCAGCCAGCCTGAATACCAGAGCCTTCGGATTTCTACATCGGATGCGGTCTCCTCTTCCATGACGTCAGGTCATTAGGGGTATATAACATGTAGCCAATGTCATTACATCAGTTTTTCTTGCCCCAGATGTCAGGTGCCCCCACAATAGGAGGCAATTATATGGTTTGGTACACACACCCATCAAAAAGCAAATACACCAGTAAAAATAAATATACCAAACAAGAAGGAAAGGTAGAGCCAAGAGAAGTCAGAAGGCTGGAGAGAAGGTAACCAGGACTGCTACAGTGAATACACTCGAACATCTGTATTTATGGTAAGTGTACACAACTGTACTATGTTCTTTGTGTTTCACTGTTGCAATCACCACATTTCGGTTGATTCCCAAAGCATAGGAAGGGAGGAGGAAGTTAAAGAGCATTAGGGCCAGCTATTAAGCCCTGCAAGACTGCAGTGGCAAATTCAGCTCTGGATTTAAAAAAGATAGGCATATGGTAATGCTTGGTGAAGGTACGTACAGAGCTCCAGGTAGCAGCTTCTAGGATGTCCCTGGTAGGGACTCTCCTGTGAAAAGCCACAGAGGTAGATGCACCCCTGGTGGAAAGAAATCTGTTTTCCATGGTGCTTGTAGCAGAAATGAATGCAATGTGCTATCCATTTCGAAATGGTTTGCTTTGAAATTGCCTTTACCTCTGCCCCTGCAGCAAAGCCAACTAGCAGCTGTTCAAATTTTCTGACAGGCGTAGTCCCAAGTAAAATCTAAGTTGTCTGTGCACGTCCAGAGAGTGCAGTATTCTTTCCCCTTTGTTTTGTGGATTAGGGAAAAAAGTAGGCAAATGAATGGACTGATTTAGGGCCACACTAGACACCACCTTGGGCATAAAAGAAGGATTAGTCCTGAGGGACACCCTGCCCGCATGGAAGATAATGAAGGGTTCCACTGCCATGAGGGCCTGTAATTCAGACACTCTACTTGCTGAAGTGATGGCTAGAAGGAAGGCTATTTTCCAAGAAAGGAATTTCAACTCTGCTGTTGCAGCTGGCTCAAAGGGGGGGGGGGTGAGCTTTTCCAATACAAAGTTAAGGTCGCAGGCTGGCGTGGGAGCTCTCCTGGGGGGTCTTAAAATTTTAGCCCCTCTAAGGAATGGTTTTAGCAAGGGGTGAGAGAAGAGGGGTGCCTCAGTATTATAATGTGCTGAAATAGCAGAGGCATGAATTTTAATTGACGAGAAGGATAGGCCCTTGTGGAGCATTTCTGTTAAGTACTGTAAAATATGAGGTAAGCTGGGCACCGTTGTGCCCATCCCCTGCCACTGGCTCCAAGAACAGTATCTTTTCCACTTTTCAGCATAGGATTTTCTAGTACTAGGCCTCCTTGCTTCCAGAATGACATCCAGCGCCTACTTACTGAGGGATGCTAGAGAAGAGCTCAAGGAATTAGCCAGTCTGCAAGGTTCAGGGTTTGAATCTGAGGGTGCAGAATCTGGCCCGCCTGCTGGGACAGCAGGGAAGGGGTCTGAGGCAGGTGCCATGGTTGCAGCAGTGTCATACTGTGCAAGAGGGGGTACCAGTGCTGGCGTAGCCAGTCTGGTGCAATCAGTATTGTCCTTGGCTTGTCCTGTTTCCTCTCCTCTCGAAGGTTCTACTAAAGATCAGAGGGGGGAAAGGCAAGCTGAGAGGCTTTCCCAGGTAAAGAACAGGGCATCCACTTTCCAAGCTTGACTGTAGGGAGTTCTTGTGCAGAATTTGTTCAATTGGTAGTTCTGAGGGGAGGCAAACGGGTCTACTTTTGGAGTAGACCATTTGTTCTTTAAGAGGTTGAATATTTTGGGTTCTAGTTTCCATTCGTGTGGGTCCATGAGATTTCTGCTTAAGTAGTCTGCCAGTGAATTTAGTTTGCCTGGCAGGAATTGGGCTTGTAAGTGTACTTGGTAGCTCAAGGCTGTGCTCCAGAGAGCCATAGCTAGTCTGCAGAGAGGGTATGAGTGGGTTCCCCCAGCTTGTTTATGCACCATATAACTGTGGTGTTGTCTGTCTTCACCAATAGTTGTCCTGGAAGAATAAGGTCTTTGAAGGTTGTCAGAGCATTGTGTACAGCTAACATTTCTTTTTAATCGATATGCAGGTTCATCTGTCTCTGGTTCCATTTGCCCTGAATGCACTGCCCTGCCATGTGAGCCCCCCCCCCCATGCATAGTCTGATGAGTCTGTTTGGGTTTGAGCGGCAGGGGGTAGAGTGAAATGGAGTCCCTTGTTGTGGTAGCAGGCCTCTGCCCACCAAAGGAACTCTGTCTTCATACAAGGAATGATAGAAATCCTGGTTTCCAGGAACTGAGAATGTTGCCACCATAGGCTTTTTAGATACCATTGGAGTTTCCTCATATGCAGACTTGCAAATGGAATTAGTAGAATGCAAGAGGCCATGAATCCCAGGGCTTGCAGTATTTTCCTTGCAGATAGCTGGGGTTTTCTGGCCAATAGTTTGAAGTAGGTTGTCAAATAAACTGGTTTCTCCGGAGTGAGGAATGCCATCTGGGAAGTTGTGTTCAAGCTTGCTCCCAGGAATACAATCTGTTGGCAGGGTACTAGGTGAGATTTATTTTCGTTGATGGTGTACCCCAGTGAGGTTAGAAGTTTCTTTATGAATCCCAGGTGTTTTAATAGCTAGTACTGGCTTTCTGCCTGAATCAGACAATTGTCCAAGTATGGATAAATTTGAATATTTCTCCGACTGCAAAATGCAATGGCTGGAGCTAGACACTTTGTGGATACCCTGGGCGCAGTAGATAAGCCAAAGGGAAATGCAAAGAACTGATAGTGCATGGAGCTTGCCCTGAAGCATAGGTATTTCCTGCAAGATTACCTTATTGGGATGTGCAGGTAAGCTTCCTTTAAGTCTAGGGTTGCCAGCCAGGCATCCTTGGCTAACATAGGAATAAGCCGTTCAAGAGTTAGCATTTTGAATTTTGGAACTACCAGAAAGTTGTTCAGAATAGAGAGGTCCAGGATAGGATGCCAGGAGTCGTCTTTTCTAGGTACCAGAAAAAGTCTTGAATAAACGCCTTTTCCCCTTCGATCTACTGGGACAGGTTGAATAGCCCTGATACTGAAGACAGAAAACCTGCTGTAGTGCCTCCACCCATTGATTTGGGGGTAGGTCTGGCCAACCATTTGGGGTCGGTAGTGTGTGCAAGTGGAATCTGTATCCTTGGGAGACTACGTTCAAAACCCATTTGTCCTGGATAATGAGTTCCCAGTTTTTTGCATGCAAGGTGAGCTTTCCTCCTAAGGGAGCAGGTAGTTGAGCAGTGCTTGTAAAGGTTAAGGTTAAGTCACTGTGCCATTTTTCCGTAGGGGGTGGCTTACTACTCCCTGCTTTGCAACTGGGAGCCCCCCCACTGCTTAGGTCTATGTGCAGCCTGAGACTGCAGTCTGGGTGGTCTGCTGTTCCTGGATTTGGACTGAGAAGGCCTGGAAGGGACTGGAAAGGACCATTTCTTTGAAGGTCAATGCCTACTGAAACTGGGAGGCTGTACTTGTACGAAATCTTTAACAGTTTGCATAGATTTAGCTTTTTCCTCCATCCTTTTGAGGACGACTTCTGCTTTGTTGCCAAAAAGGCGGTCTTGGTTTAAGGGAGCATCCAGTAATTTAGCTTTAACATGCTCTGCTAAGTGTTGTTCCATAAGTCAAGCATGCCTTCCAAGTACAGACCCAGTGATAGCAGCCCTGCAAGATGCTTCTAAAGCATCAAAAGCACATTGCAAAGTATGTTTACCAACTTGTTCTGCAGAATACATTAAATCTTGCAATTCTTTGTGTTCAGCACAGTCAGGAATCAACATCATCCCATAATATGCTGCTGATACTTTAACATATGAAACTGGCTACTTAAAGCCCTAATGGCCAAAGTAGTAGAAGTGTACACCTTCTTAGCCCATCTGTCTAAGGCTCTGGAATCTGTCAGAAGGGGTAGGATTTTTGGCAGCAGTAGCCTTAATGCCTTTTGGTCCATGGGAAATTGTCTCTGGATCCGCCAAAGGACTCCTGAAGAGGAACTTGTGAGAGTCAGGTACTGAAGTACCTGTCAGGTTTTCTGGGAGCTGGAGGCAAAGTAGTCTGGGGTAAGGCTAGATTCCAAGAAAGCATCATCTACAATATCCAGAACAGGAGAGATTGCTAATGGCCTGTGTTGAGGGAGAAGTAAGAATTCCCTAAGTCTCTTTTTGGACTCCGAGTAATCCTGGCTTTCCCAGCGGAAATGCTCCCTTAGATTATGCGAGGTTTCACCAAAAGATCTACTGAAGGGGAAGCAGAGGGAATGGATTCCGCTGCATCAGAATCCTCATAAGTAGATAAGGGCAAATATTGGTAATCAGAAGGAGCAGAAATATCAGAATCCTGATCAGAAGATTCAGAAAAAATCAGTTCTAGGTCTCGGGGGGGGGGGGGGGGTTGCTTCCCCTAATTAAGGTAATAAGGTCTTCAGTCATTCTAAGCATTTGTATTTGAGGCACATGGGCCTGAGCCTGCGGTTTGGTCGTCTTGTTTTCTAGGCGTAGTTCGAGTTTTTGGCCTGGATGAAAGTGATAGCATCAGTTTAATATGAAAGTCTGTAGGCCTGAATACACCCTCCGAAGCCGGTGCCTGCACAGCGGCTCGGGACCCATCCAAGGTAGAGACATCCACAATTTCCATAGTCTAATAAGCATCTCACAGCATACCTGACTCTGAATGGGTCTCAGTAGAGGCTCGCGAATCTGAAGTAGCAGGTATCAGGGGCTGCGAAAGCACCTCACTGTGTACCGGCAGACTGGTGACTAGCTTAACGGAAACGTTGTCGGCAATTTTGGACCTATGCGGTCTGTCTCTGTCTTTAACCTTATATTTTTTCGGAAGATCTGTAGTCAGATGGCTTAAAGCCATTTCGGAGTACACAGGTTGAATGTGAAAGTAACTGGCTGCAAAAATAGCCAGACGAGTAGTTCGGGGGTTGAACAAGGCACAAAACCGACAGCGAGGGACGTTGTGGTCTGGGCCTAAACAGGGGATGCAGTACGAATGAAAATCTCTATGAAGTATTTGCTTTCCACATGCAAGACTGACATCAGTTAGAGCAATAAAAAGGATCCCCAACTGGGTACTTACCTTTTTTGAAAACTTTGGGTCGGAAACTCGAAAAAGTACAGTTTTGTACCTACCATAAATGTAGATGTCCGATAGGTATGCATCTGCAGTCCTTACATATGGGTTGTCCTGCCTCAGGCAGCCCTTCGGTCGGCCGGATTCCAAAGTCTGGGTCCGGCGTCGGCTGATGTCGCCCTTTTCCCCGTCAGAGTGCCTGAGGTATAAAAGCGTCAGCCGACGCCATCTTCCTCAGTTTTTCTTGCCCCAGATGCCAGGTGCCCTCTAATGAAGGCTAAATTTGGAGAGATGCAAAAAATTCCAAACATGCACAGTAATATAAAACAAAAACACCATAATAGATAACCCCAGCTAGCTAGAAAGAGGGATAAATACCCAAAGAATACCACAGAGGGGTAGGAGGGAGGGAAATCCTGACTGCAGATGCATACCTATCGGACATCTACATTTATGGTAGGTACAAAACTGTACTATGTCCTTCAAGGATGCATCTGCAGTCCTTACATATGGGTAGAATACCATTGCCAAACTGGGGGATGGTAGGACCTAAGAAAAGGATGGTGTAGCTAAAATGCCCTGCAGGACTGCAGTAGCAAAGCCTGCTCTGGATCTGGAATATAAAGGTAAGTTGTAATGCTTGGAAAATGTATGCACGGAGCTCCATGTAGCAGCTTCTAAGATGTCCTTTGTAGCCACCCCTCTTAAGAAGGCTGTGGAGGTGGCTGTTGCTCTGGTGGAATGAGGTCTAATGTTGGCTGGCACAGTTTTGCCATGAAAAGAGTAACAGAATCGAATGCAATTCCCTATCCATTTTGAAATTGCCTGTTTGGAAATTGCTTTTCCTTGTACACCAGCAGCATATGCTACAAAGAGCTGGTCAGTTTTCCTGTAAGTCTTAGTTCTGTCCAAGTAGTAGCGCAACTGTCTGTGAATGTCCAGGGTATGCAGAAGTTTCTCTCCTTTATTTTGTGGATTTGGAAAGAAGGTAGGGCAGGTGAATAGCTTGGTTCAGTGAGACCCTGGATACCACCTTTGGCATGAATGAAGGATTGGTTCTCAATGAGACTCTGTCCTGATGAAAAATAAGAAATGGTTGTACTGCCATGAGGGCCTGTAACTCAGATACTCTTCTTGCTGAGGTTATGGCCAGAAGGAAGGCAGTCTTCCAAGACAGGAACTGTAATTCTGCAGATGCTGCTGGTTCAAAGGGAGGTAGAGTTAATTTTTCCAACATGAAGTTAAGGTCCCATGTAGGCACTGGTGGTTTCCTTGGAGGGTTGATGTTTTTTATCCCTCTTAGAAACTGCTTTAGCAGCGGATGAGAAAATACAGGTGGATCAGTGTTGTACTCTGCTGAAATTGCTGAAGCATGAATTTTTATGGAAGAGTAAGAAAGGCCATTGTGGAGCATTTCTGCCAAGTATTCCAGGATATGTGGAATGCTCATTACTGTCGGATCTTGGCCCTTTGTGGAGTTCCAAGTGCGAAATCTTTTCCATTTTGCTGAATATGCCTTTCTTGTGGAAGGCCGCCGAGCTTCCTTGATATCCTTTACCCTTTTGGATAGTTTATCCAGGCGAGGAGTCAAGGTATTTTCCAGGCTGTCAGCTGCAAGGTTTTTAGGCTGGAGTGCAGAGTTTTGTAATTGTGCTGTGTCAGAAGAAGTGGCCATTGTGGTAGAGGCCACGGTTTCGTGCATGACAAGCTCCTTAACAGTGGGTACCAGTGTTGTCTTGGCCAGTTCCGGAGCAATCAGAATCACTTTCGGTTGTTCTGCCCTGATCTTCAGCAAGACCTTGGTCATTAACGGAAGAGGTGGAAATGCATATACTGTTAGAGTTTTCCAGCTGAAAGAGAGAGCGTCCACTTTCCATGCTTGTGGGTGGTATATCCTTGTGCAGAATTTCTTCAGTTGATGGTTGTGGTGGGAGGCAAAAAGATCCATGTCCGGCCTTCCCCATGATTGTGTTATTTGAAGAAAGGTGCCTGGGTGCAACATCCATTCGTGTGGATCCATGATGTTTCTGCTTAGGCTGTCCGCCAGTACATTGTCTTTTCCTGGTACAAACTGGGATTGCAGCTCTATATTGAGTTTTAGGGAAAGTTCCCAAAGATTCATTGCCAGCCTGCAAAGAGGGTAAGAATGGGTACCTCCTTGCTTGTTTATGTACCACATAACTGTGGTATTGTCTGTCTTTATTAGCAGGTGGCCTTGATGTAGGAAGTGCTTGAAGGCCTCGATTGAATGCATCACTGCCAGCATTTCTTTTTGGTTTATGTGCAGGCGAAATTCTGTTTGTGTCCATTGTCCTTGAATGCATCTGCCCTCCATGTGCACTCCCCATCCATGGTCTGAGGCATCCGTTGTAATGGTTTGGCTGATATTTGGTTTGCTGAAAGGCAGACCCATGTTTGACTGGCTTGCTTGAGCCCACCACAGAAATTCCTTTTGAAGGCATGGAATGAGAGGGATCAAAGCTTCTAGGCTGTGGCTGTGTTGAGACCATAGACTCCTTGGGTACCATTGTAGTTTCCTCATATGCAGCCTTGCTTGTGGAATCAGAAGAATGCAAGATGCCATGAAACGCAGGGCCTGCAGGATTTTTCTTGCAGTCAGTTGGGTTTGTTTTGTCAGGTTTCTGAAATAATCCGGTAGTAGTTCTTGTTTTTCTTCTGTGAGAAAAGCCATTTGGGTGGTTGTATCTAGTTTTGCACCCAGAAAAATTATTCTTTGGGATGGGACAAGTCTTTATTTCTGAATGTTGACCGTGTATCCCAAAGCCAGAAGTAGGTGAATGGCATAATTCAAGTGTTTTACCAATGTTTGTTGGCTGTCTGCTTATATAAGGCAGTCGTCCAGGTAAGGGTATATTTGAATCCCCTGAAGTCTGCAATGTGCAATTACTGATGCCAGGCATTTCGTGAATACTCTGGGCGCAGTAGATAAGCCAAAGGGCAATGCTGAGAATTGATAATGCTCTGAACCTGCAAGAAATGTGAGGTGTCTTCTGCAACTTTGTCTGATAGGGACATGCAGGTATGCCTCCTTGAGGTCTAGAGTTACCAGCCAGGACCCCTTGCCCAGCATGGGAAGGAGTTGCTGTAAGGTCAGCATTTTGAATTTTGGCACAATGAGGTAAGTATTTAGTGCGGACAAGTCCAGAATAGGCCTCCATTGCTTTTCTTTTCTTGGGACAAGAAATAGTCTGGAATAAAATCCTTGGCCTTGTTCTATGAGAGGAACCTTTTCTATTGCTTTCATTTGCAGTAGTTTGGAAATTTGCTTGAAAGCCTCTGTCCTTTGATTCGGTGGCAGATTCGGCATGCCTTGTCTTTTTGTTAATGTATGAAAATGGAATCTGTATCCTTTGTCTATTATTTGCAGTATCCATTTGTCCCTTGTAATAATGTGCCAATTTCCTGAGAATAAAGATAGCTTTCCGCCCAAAGGTGCTTCCAATTGAGCCCTGGTTGGCGGGGTCAAAGTCAAGTCATTGAGTTTGTCCTTGTGCAGCAGGTGCAGGTCCTGCACTACCTCTTTGGTTAGGAGGCTGCCATTGACGTCCTCTGTAGGAGCCTCTAGCTTGCCCTCTACCTCTGGCACGCCAATTTTTGCCTCTGAAATCTGTCTGTGTCCGGAAAGGACCCATTCTTAGAAGGCCAATTTCTGCTGAATCTTGGTGGGTGGGCCTGGAGAAAATCTTTGACCGTCTGTACTGACTTGGTCTTTTCCTCAAATTTCTTTAAGACCTCTTGAGCCGTGGAACCAAATAACTTTTGTTTTTCCAGGGGTGCATCCAGAAGCTTTGCTTTAACATGATCTGGCAGTGTTTGTTCCTTCAGCCAAGACTTGGTCTTTTCCTCAAATTTCTTTAAGACCTCTTGAGCCGTGGAACCAAATAACTTTTGTTTTTCCAGGGGTGCATCCAGAAGCTTTACTTTAACATGATCTGGCAGTGTTTGTTCCTTCAGCCAAGCATGTCTACGTATGACTGCACCTGTTATTGCTGACCTACATGAAGCTTCCAATGCATCATAACCACACTGTAAAAATTGGTTGCTAACCTGCTGGGAGTTATGCACCAGATCCTGAAGCACCTTGTGATCTAGGGGTTCAGGTGAGGTTAGTTTTTTATGCAATTCATCTAACAGATATTCTTGATACTGTATCATATGGAATTGACAATTCAATGCTCTCATAGAAAGAGTGGAAGAAGTGTACACTTTTTACCCCATCTCTCTAAGGCCCTGGATTCCCTTTCAGAAGGAAGTGGGTTCTTAGTAGTGGAGGTTGCAACCCCTTTAGGCCCCTGAGAAATATTTTCTGGGTCAGCTAAGTGGCCCTTGTAAAGGAACAGATGTGTGTCCGGGACCCTGTAGTACCTGTCGGGTTTGACAGGAGCCGGAGGAAGGGAGTCTGGGGAAATACTAGACTGAGTACACATCCTCTATAACATTTAAAACAGGAGGAATAGCCAAAGGTCTATGCTGAGGCAAATGCAAAAAAGTCCTTAACCTCTTCCTGGAATCAGAGAATTCCTGGCCTTGCCATTTAAAATGCTCTCTCATGGAGTGAAGGGTCTCCCCAAAGGACAACTCTTCAGGGGGGAGGCCGAGGGAATAGATTCCTCTGCATCAGAATCCTCGTAGGCCGGAAAGGCCTCCTCCTGGTAATCTGAAAGGGCAGAGTCATCCGAGGCCTCATCAGAGGACTGGGGATCTGTCTGCTCAACCCTGGGCCTTTTGCCTGGAGGAGGTTGAGAGCCCCTGTCTGGGTGTGGCTGAGAGCCCCTGTCTGGGTGTGGCTGAGAGCCCCTGATTAAGGAGATAAGATCCTCAGCTAAGCTTAAAATTTGTGAACCTGTAGAGGATCCCTGAGGAATAGCCTTGGGAGGGAGAGATTTTGGCTGTTTAACAGCTATATAGCACGAGTAAAGGCCTTAATGGACATGGATACAGGAGGCCTGGCTGCCCCACGTGCTGGGGTAGTTTTATCCACAGAAATGGTGTCGGATATCTATGGAGCACCGGTTTCAGAAGGTAATTTTTAGACCGACCCAGTGTAAGCCTCCGGTAAACCGGCTGTGCGGTGTCGTCGGTCGGAATCGGTAGAGATTCGGTTTCAGCAGAGACTGAGACACTAGCGGTAGGCCTGGGTGTGGAGTCGCCCGGAACCACGGACTGCGTGTATTGGTCCTTCTTATGTTTTTTTGGGTAACTGAGCTGTCGGAAGCTCCGACGGCATTTTGTAGCAGTAAATTTGCCCAAAATATTCCTCTGCAAACTCTGCCCGACGCCTAAGAGTGCATTTATTGAAGGAAGCACAGGCTGTACAGGCCGAGACGTCGTGGTCTGGGCCTAGGCAAGGTAAGCAGTAAGAGTGGAAACCCTTATGAGGTATTTGTTTCCCACAATTTAAACAATTATTAACTTTAATCGTTTGATATGACATCGGCTGAGGCAAGAAAGAGTCCCCAACGGGGTACTTAGCTTTTTTGAAGACTTCGGTAGCTGAAATCACAGGAGCCGGCCGACCGGCACTTGCGAACTGCTTCTGCTTCGGGCACCGCACGGCAAGAAAGACTGAGGAAGACTGCATCAGCTGACACTTTTATACCCCAGGCGCTCTGACGTCGGGGGAAAAGGGCGACATCAGCCGACGCCGGACCCAGACTTTGGAATCCGGCCAACCGAAGGGCTGCCTGAGGCAGGACAACCCATATGTAAGGACTGCAGATGCATCCTTGAAGGACATCGAAAATTTCAGGAGATGGCCGACCGGCACTTGCGAATTGCTTCTGCTTCGGGCACTGCACGGCAAGAAATACTGGTGTGATGGTGTCGGCTGCATTTCTTATACAGATGACGACCTGACATCATGGAAGAAGAGACAGCATCCGATGCAGAAATCCTAAGAATCTGGTATTCAGGCCGGGTGAGGGCTACTTGCAGGCAGATAAACCAAATGTGATGACTGCAACAGTGAAACACGAACGACATCAGAAATGGATACAGTGTGTTATCCATTTGGAGATGGTTTCTTTGATATAGACTTGCCCTCTGCCCGTGGTGCAAAGCTGACTAGTAACTGGTCAGATGTCCTAAAGGGCTTAGTCCTATCAAGGTAGAATCTGAGCTCTGTGCACATCTAAAAAGTGCAGAATCCTTTCCCCCTTATTTTGAGGATTAGGGAAAAAGGTGGGCAAATGGATAGATTGGTTGAGAGCCACAGTGGACACCACTTTAGGCATGACAGTTGGGTTAGTCCTGAAGGAGACCCTGTCTGCATGAAAAATAATGAAGGGTTCCACAGCCATAAGTGCTTACAGCTCAGACACTCTTCTAGCTGAAGTGATGGCCAGAAGCAAGGCTGTTTTCCAAGAGAGTAATTTTAACACTGCTGATGCTGCAGGTTCAAAGGGGGGTAGCGTGAGCTTTTCCAACACAAAGTTAGTGTCAAGCAGGGATGGGGGCTCTTCTTGGTGGCCTTAAATTGATAGCCCCTCAGGAACTGCTTGATGAGAGTGAGAGAAGAGAGGTGGCTCAGTGCTGTAATGAGCACAGATGGCAGAGGCATGGATCTTAATGGAGAAGGAGAGGCCTCTGTGGAGTAGGTCTGCCAGGTAAATCCAGGATGAGAGGTAAGAAGGGCTGTGCTGTATCCACTCTTTTAATGTGAATCCAGGAACAATAACTTTTCCACTTGTCAGCATAGGATTTCCTTGTACTAGGTCGTCTGGCTTCACGTATGACATCAAGTACCTACTTGCTTAGGCTGGCCACTAGAAGATAAGTCAAGGGATAAGCCAGGCTGCAAGGTTCAGGGTCTGCAACTGTGGATACAATAACTGTCCCTCCTGCTGAGTCAGGGGAGTAGGGATTTGGGGTAGGTGCCATGGAGGAAATAGTGAGACTGCGCAGTAGTGGGTAGCAGTGTTGGCTTGGACAGTCTGGGGCAATCAGGATTGCCCTTTGTCTTTCCTCCCTTATCTTGAGTAATACTCTTGTAAAAATAGGTAGAGGGGAAAATGCATAGGATTGAGAGTTTTGCCCACTCGAAGGATAGGGCATCCACTTTCCAGACCTTGCTGTGAGGCATCCTGGTGCAGAATTTGCTGAGCTGGTGGTTTTATGGGGAGGCAAATAGGTCCACCTTCGGAGTACCTCATTTCTGGGTCACAAGGCTGAAGGTGGTGTGGTTTAATTGCCACTCGTGTGGGTCTAGGAGATTTCTGCTCAAGCTGTCTGCAAGAGAGTTTTGGTTGCCTGGCAGGAATTGACCTTGCAGGTGAATATGCATGGCTGAGGCTGTGTTCCACAGGGTCATGGCTAGCCTGCAGAGTGGGTAAGAGTGGGTCCCCCCCCCTGCTTGTTTATGTACCACATCACTGTGGTGTTGTCAGTTTTGATTAGCAAGGGCCCTGGTGAGTGTAGGGATCTGAAAACTGTCAGAGCATGCTTACCAGCTAGCATCTCTTTTTGGCTGATGTGCAGATGAATTTGATTTGGGCTCCATTGGCCCTGAATGCACCTGCCGTCCAGATGTGCACCCCAGGCATAATCTGTTGAGTCTGTGGTTAGGGTCTGGGTGGCGTTGGGTTGTGTAAAGGGAAGCCCCTTGTGGTTGCATGCTGCTTCCCACCAAAGGAACTCTTTCCTTAGACAAGGTATCATAGGTATAATAGTTTAGAGGTCCTGAGAATGTTGGCACCAAAGGCTTTTTAAGTACCACTGAAGTTTCATTATATGCAGTCTGGCATATGGAATTAGTAGAATGCAGGAGGCCATGAACCCTAGAGCCTACAGCATTTTCCTTGCGGATAGCTGGGTTATGGTGGCCATTTGAGCGAAGTAGATCAGATAGGCCTTTTTTTCTGGAGTAAGGAATGCCATCTGGAATGCGGTGTCCAAGCTTGCTCCCACGAATACAATTTTTGACTGCGGACTAGTTTAGCTTTCTTTTCGTTGATACTGTAGCCCAAGGAGGTTAGAAGGTCCTTTACAAATGCCAGGTCCAGCAGCAGCTTTTCCTGTCTGCCCGAATTAGGCAATCGTCCAAGTTGGGGGTAAATATGATTATTTCTCTGTCTGCAATAGGCAATGGCTGGAGGCAGGCATTTTATGAAAACTCTGGGAGCTGTGGATAAGCCAAAGGAAAGTGCAGAGAACTGTAATGCATAGATCCTGCCCTGAAACGTAGACATTTCCTGCAGGAATCCCTTATTGGGATGTGCTGATAGGCCTCATTTAGGTCTAGGGTGGCTAACCAAGCATCTTTGGACAGCACAGGGAGAAGCTGCTGCAGGGTGAGCATTTTGAATTTTGGTACCACCGAGGTGGTGTTTAGAATGGATAGATCTAAGATTGGGCGTGAAGTGCCCTCTTTTCTGGGTACCGGGAAAAGTCTGGAATAAAAACCTTGGCCTAACATGCTGAATTGCTCTGATGGAGAGCAAGGATTGAATTTGGTTTTGTGCCTCTGCCCACTGGTTTGGGGGAAGGTCTGGGAACCCTTTTGGGATTGGCATGTGGAAATAAAATTTGTATCCCTGGGTTACTCTATGATGAGGACCCATCGCTTGTTTGTGATGGAGGTCCAGTTTTTTGCAAGGTGGGCATGTTTTCCTCCTAGGGGCATGAGCAATTGGGCAGAGGTGAGGGATGGAAATGAGAAGTTACTGTGAATTTTTTCTGTAAGGGGGTAGCTTAGCACTCCCTGCTTTAGAAATGGAGGTACTCCATTGCTTAGATCCCTGCATACCCTGAGAATGTAGTCTGGGGGGGGGTCCGTTTCCCCTGGGTCTAGTTTATGTCCTTGAGGATGCTGGAAAGGACCAATGTTTTGAGGAGCAATGCCTACTAAATTTTGAAGGCCGCACTTGAAAAAAATCTTTGACTGTCTGCATAGACTTAGCCTTTTCTTCCATCTTTTTAAAAACCTCTTCTGCTTTGGTGCCAAACAGATTGTCCTTTTTCAGAGGAGCGTCCAATAATTTTGATTTGACATGGTCTGGCAAGGTCTGCTCCTTAAGCCACGCATGCCTTCAAAGTATAGAATCTGTGACTGCTGCACTGCAAGATGCTTCTATGGCATCAAACCCACATTGCAGGGTATGCTTGCTGACTTGCCTTGCAGAATGCATAGGCTCCTGTAATGCTTTATTTTCTGCACAGTCAGGAAAGGTAAATAATTTTTGCTTAATAAGTTCCATAGTATGTTGCTAGTATTTCAGCATGTGGAACTGAATTTAATGATCTAATGGCGAGAGTTGCAGAGGTATATACTTTTTTACCACATCTGTCTAAAGCTCGAGAATCCCTGTCCGAGGGAGTGGGACTCTTAGCTGTAGTTGCTTTTATTCCTTTAGGTCCTTGGGAGATGACCTTTGGGTCAGCAGTAGGATTTTTGAAGAGAAATTTGTGTCAGAGACTCTGTAGTACCTTGTCAGGTTCCCTTGGAGCAGGGGATAAAGTATCAGGAGTTGGACTGGATTTCATAAAGACATCATCCACAACATCCAGAAAGTACAGTTTTGTACCTACCATAAATGTAGATGTCCGATAGGCATGCATCTGCAGTCCTTACAAATGGGTTGTCCTGTCGTCAGGCAGCCCCTTGGTCGGCCGGATTCCAAAGTCTGGGTCTGGCCTCGGCTGATGTCGCAATTCACCCGACGTCATAGCTGCAGTTCTTCGGGTATAAAGGTATCAGCCGACGCCATCTTCCTCAGTGTTTCTTGCCCCAGATGCCCTCCAGGAAGGCTAAATTTGGATAAATGCAAATGGTTCCAAATAGTAGAGAGCAACCAAAAAAAATAAGCATGTATGTACATATATAGAAACAAATACACCATAATAGATTCCCCCAGCTAGCTACAAGATGGGCAAATACCCTAGGAGTACCTCAGAGGGGAAGGAGGGTGGGTAATCCTGACTGCAGATGCATGCCTATCGGACATCTACATTTATGGTAGGTACAAAACTGTACTATGTCCTTCAAGGATGCATCTGCAGTCCTTACAAACGGGTAGAATACCATAGCCAAACTGGGGGAGGAGGAGTAATAAGGTTATGGTGTAGTTAAGATCCCTTGCAAAACAGCAGTGGCAAAACCTGCTCGGGATCTGGAATATAATGGTAAATTATAATGCTTGGCAATGTATGCACGGAGCTCCAAGTAGCAGCCTCTAAAATGTCTTTGGTAGCCACTCCTCGTAAAAAAACTGTGGTAGTGGCTGTAGCCCTTGTAGAGTGAGGCCTGATGTTTTCTGGAGTTTTCTTCCCATGGTAGGAGTAACAAAATTTAATGCAATTTCCTATCCACTTAGAGATTGTCTGTTTTGAAATTGCTTTTCCTTCCATTCCTGTTGCATATGCTACCAGTAGCTGGTCAGTTTTTCTATTGCTCTTGGTCCTGTCCAGGTAGTAACGTAATTGTCTATGTACATCCAAGGTATGCAACAGTCTTTCTCCCCTGTTCTGTGGGTTGGGGAAGAATGTAGGCAGGTGGATAGCTTGATTTAAAGATACCCTGGAGACCACCTTTGGCATAAAAGTAGGATTAGTTCTCATGGAGACACTGTCTTGATGGAAAATCAGGAAGGGCTGTACTGCCATTAATGCCTGTAGTTCAGAAACCCTTCTTGCTGAAGTGATTGCAAGCAGGAAAGCAGTTTTCCATGATAAGTACTGTAATTCTGCTGTTGCTGCTGGCTCGAAAGGAGGGAGTGTCAACTTTTCTAGCACAAAGTTCAAGTCCCATGCTGGCAATGGTGGCTTCCTAGGTGGTTTTACATTTTTAATTCCTCTCAGAAACTGCCTGAGCAGAGGATGTGAGAAGACTGGAGGATCCAGGTTGTATTCTGCTGAAATAGCTGATGCATGAATCTTAATGGAAGAATAGGACAGGCCATTGTGGAAGAGCTCTGCCAAGTACTCCAGGATGTTAGCTATGTTTACAAGCGAAACATTTTCTCCTTTTGCAGTACTCCAAATGAGATATCTTTTCCATTTTGCTGAATAATTTTTTCTTGTTGAGGGTCTGCGAGCCTCCAAGATGATGTATTTAACCCTTTGAGATAAATCTGGGTTATTTGGTCTTATGCAATGTTCCAGGCAGCCAGCTGCAGTGTTTTCAGGTTTGGATGCAGGGTTTTGAAGCTGTTCTGTGTTAACAGTAAGGGAACTAGGGGCAGAGGCCATATTTGTTCCCGAGACATACTCCTCAGTAATGGGTACCAATGTTGCCTTGGCCAGTCTGGAGCCATCAGGATGATCCTTGGACGGTCTTCTTTGATCTTCAGTAGCACCTTGTGCATCAAAGGAAGAGGTGGGAATGCATATGCTGTCAGGTTTTTCCAACTGAAAGATAGGGAGTCCACTTTACAAGCAAGTGGGTGGTACGTCCTTGTGCAGAATTTTTTCAGTTGGTGATTGTGTGGGGATGCAAATAAGTCTATTTCTGGTAGTCCCCATTTCCCTGTAATGGTTTTGAAGATGTCCGGATGCAGCATCCATTCGTGGGCATCTGTGGAGGTTCTGCTTGGAATATCTGCTAGTATATTTTCTTTTCCTGGCAAAAAAATTGCTTGTAACTGAATGTTGAAGCTCAGGGCCACATTCCAGAGGTCCATTGCCATCCGACATAGAGGGTATGAATGTGTGCCTCCCTGTTTGTTGATGTACCACATAACTGTGGTGTTGTCCGTCCTTATCAACAGTTGACCCTGTCGAAGAAATGGTCTGAATGTCTGAATTGCCAGTTTTACTGCCAGCATTTCCTTTTCATTTATGTGTAGGCGCAGCTGGTCTTGAGTCCATAAGCCTTGTATGCACTTGTCCAGCATGTGCGCCCCCCAACCGAGGTCTGAGGCATCCGTTGTGATGGTCTGGCTTGGTTGAGTGCTGTGGAAGGGCAGTCCTTTGTTTGATTGACAGGCCTGAGCCCACCATTGGAATTCTTGCTTCAGGCATGGAATTATTGTAATTTGGGTTTCTAGGCTGTGTTTGTGCTGAGACCATAAATTCCTTAGGTACCACTGTAACTTTCTCATATGCAGTCTGGCATGTGGAATCAATATTAAGCAGGATGCCATGTAACCCAGGGCTTGCAGGACTTTTCTTGCTGTTAGCTGGCTCTGCTTTGATAATGCCATGAAGTAGAGAGGGAGTTGCTCTTGTTTTTCTACTGTCAGGAATGCCATTTGTTTTGATGTGTCCAGATCTGCACCCAAGAAGGTTATCCTTTGGGATGGTATCAGCCTTGACTTTTTTATATTGACTGTGTATCCCAGGGCTTGTAGTAGATGAATGACCCTTTTCAAGTCTTTTGTTAATTTGTGTTTGTTGTCCGCTTGTAACAGGCAGTCGTCCAGGTAAGGGTAAATTTGAATTCCCTGAAGCCTGCAATGAGCAATTACTGATGCCAGGCATTTCGTGAATACTCTGGGCGCAGTAGATAAGCCAAAGGGCAATGCTGAGAATTGATAATGCTCTGATCCTGCAAGAAATTTGAGGTATCTTCTGCAATTTGGTTGTATGGGGACGTGCAGGTATGCCTCCTTGAGATCTAGAGTTACCAGCCAAGACTCCTTGCCCAGCATGGGAAGAAGTTGCTGTAGGGTCAGCATTTTGAATTTTGGAACAATGAGGTATGTGTTTAAAGCGGACAGGTCGAGAATAGGTCTCCATTGTTTTTCTTTTCTTGGTACCAGGAATAGTCTGGAGTAAAATCCTTGCCCTTGTTCCATAGATGGTACCCTTTCTACAGCTCTCATCCTTAGTAAGTGAGTTATTTGTTGTAGAGCTTCTGTCTTCTGATTTGGAGGTAGGTTTGGCATTCCTCTCTTCCTTGGTAGAGTATGGAAGTGAAACCTGTAACCTTGGTCTATTGTCTGTAAAATCCATTTGTCTCCTGTGATGTAATGCCAGTTTACTGAAAATAAGGCTAGTTTCCCGCCTAAGGGTGCTTCTAGTTGTTCCCTGGTAGGCGGTGCCAGAGCCAAGTCACTGTGATTGCCCTGTGGAAGTGGTGGTGGCTGGATCTGTGGCTGTACCTCGCTGGTTGTTAGCCTGCCACTGACGTCCCCTGTAGGCACCTCTGGATTGACCCCTGCCTCTTGAACACCTATTCCCGCCTCTCGGAGCTCTGGAGGTGTCTGGAAAGGACCAATTCTTGGAAGGCCAGTTCCTGCTAAACCTTGGAGGCTGGACCTGCAAGAAATCCTCGACTGTCTGGACAGATTTTGCTTTCTCTTCCACCTTCTTCAGCACCTGCTGTGCAGGGGAGCCAAACAAATTGAGCTTATCCATGGGAGCATCTAGGAGTTTTGATTTAACATGGTCTGGTAAGGACTGCTCTTTTAACCATGCATGTCTTCTGATCACTGTACCAGTCATGGCTGATCTAAAGGAAGCCTCCAGTGCATCATAGCCGCATTTTAAGGAATGATTACTGACCTGCTGAATGTTATGTACCATTTCCTGTACAGATTTTTTGTCTAATGGTTCATCCGAGGACAGTTTTTTAGTTAACTGGTCTAACAAATTCCTGATACTGAATCATGTGAAATTGACAGTTCAAGGCCCTAGCTGAAAGAGTAGCAGAAGTGTAAACTTTTTTACCCCATCTCTCTAAGGCCCTAGATTCCCTTTCAGAGGGGAGGGGGGTTTTGGCAGAGGTAGCTGCTACAGCCTTGGGTCCCTGGGAGATAGTTTCAGGATCTGCAAAAGGAGCCTTATACAAATGATAATGTGTGTCCGGAACCCTGTAGTACCTATCGGGCTTAGCAGGGGCCGGAGGAAGAGAATCAGGAGCAGTACAAGCATCATTAAATGCATCATCCACAACAGTAAGTACTGGAGGAATGGCTAAAGGCCTGTGCTGTGGCAAATGCAAAAAGGTTCTAAGCCTTTTCCTAGAGTCTGAGAAATCCTGGCCCTGCCATTGAAATTGTTCCCTCATAGCATGCAAGGTTTCCCCAAAGGAAAATCCCCCAGGCGGAGAGGCAGAAGGAATGGACTCTTCTGCATCAGAGTCCTCATAAGGAGAAAAAGGGCCCTCTGGAGGGTTTGTATTATCTGATTCATCAGAGGAGTCATCTGAAGAAACTGGCTCAGGGGGCTCTACTCTAGGCCTCTTCTCTGGAGGTGGGTGAGAGGCCCTGTCTGGATGTGGTTGGGATCCCCGGATCAAAGAAATGAGATCCTCTGCTAGACTAAGCATTTGTGAACTAGAGCTAGGCCTGTGAGAGGGGGTCTTAGCAGGCACAGTTTTGGTAGATTTTGCTGCTTTAGCCCTGGCAAAGGCCTTAATCGACATGGATGCAGGTGGCCTAGCAGCTCCACGTGCAGGGGTAGAAATATCCAAAGGGATAGTATCAGATAAATCCTGTGAACCTGCAAGAGCGGGTGTGATTTCAGTAGCAGATTCAGCCAAACTGGATGAGGCCTCGGTAGGAGGTAAGCTTTCGGCCGAAGGAAGAACCGTGGACTCTGTTTCAGCCAAAACCGAGACACTCGCGGTTGGCTTAACCGCGGCTTCGGCCGAAACCGCGGACCGCGAGTGTCTGTCCTTTTCCTTGCGCTTTTTAGATATTTGCGTAGTCGGAGTATCCGACGGCATAATGTCAGCAAAAGCGGAGCCGAAAAACTCCTCAGCAAATTCCGACCGACGTCTAAGCGTCCGTCGGTTGAAAGAAGCACAGGCTAGACAAGCTGCTACGTCGTGGTCTGGGCCTAAGCAAGGTAAGCAGTAAGAGTGGAAATCTTTATGAGGTATTTGTTTCCCACAAGTTAAACAGTTATTCACTTTTTCTGACATTGGCTGAGGCAAGAAAGAGTCCCCAACGGGGTACTTAGCTTTTTAGAAGTCTTCAGTAGTAGTAATCTCTGGTTCTGACCGACCGGCACTTGCGAACAGCTTCTGCTTCGGGCGCCACGCGGCAAGAAAGACTGAGGAAGATGGCGTTGGCTGATACCTTTATACCCGAAGAACTGCAGCTATGACGTCGGGTGAAGTGCGACATCAGCCGAGGCCAGACCCAGACTTTGGAATCCGGCCGACCGAGGGGCTGCCTGACGACAGGACAACCCATTTGTAAGGACTGCAGATGCATCCTTGAAGGACATCAGGAGGGTTAGGTAAGGGTCTGTGCTATGGTAGATCTAAAAATTCCCTGAGTCTCTTTTTGGACTGAGGATAATCCTGGCATTCCCAATGGAAATGCTCAAAAAATAAGTAGGGTTTCACCAAAAGAAAAATCCTCTGGAGAGGAGGCAAAAGGAATGGAATTCCTCTGCATCTGATTCCTCATAGGCAGATAAGGGCATGTCTTCATAATCAGAAACATCAGGGTCATCGGACTCTTGGTAAGATAAAGCTGCTGGGGACAAGTCTTTTTCTTTTAGCAGGGGAAGGCTGGCTTCCCCTAATCTGCATGATCAGGTCTTCTGCCATTTTAAGCAACTGAGATTGTGGCAAGGAAGCAGGTGCTTGAGACTGGGTCGGTTTTTTAGGAGTAGCTCGTACTCTTGGCCTTAGAAACTCGGTAGTTTTAGAAAGAACTTAAGATGTGAAAGAAGTTTGTTTGTGTCAAATTTCAGTAGTGCAAAGAGCTTCCTCAGAAGCCGGTGCCTGCACAGCAGCTCCAGACCCATCCAAGGTAAAGACATCTGCAGGTTCCGTAGTCAAAGAAGAATCTCGTGGCATACAGACCCCAAATGGGTCTCTGTAGCGGCCTACGAATCCATCGAAGCAGGCATCAGAGGCTGAGAAAGCGCCTCACTGAGTACTGGCGACTAGCTTAACGGAAGTGTTGTCGGCAATTTTGGACCTGTGCTGTCTGTGTCTGTCTTTATCCTTACATTTTTTCAGAAGATCGGTAGTCGGATGGGTTACCAAAGCCATTTTGGAATATGGACACACAAAAAATTTTTAGCTACAGTAAGTGACAGACAACGAATAGTTCTGGCATTTAAAGCACAAAACCGACAGCGAGGTACATCGTGGTCTAGGCCTAAACAGTTGACGCAGTAAGAATGGAAATCTCGATGTGGTATTTGCTTTTCACAGGCGAGACAATTGTTAACTTTTGCTGACATCGGTTAGAGAAGAAAAAAGGATCCCCAATGGGATACTTAGCTTTAGAAGACTTCAAGATGATTCAGTTTCAGAAATGAATACTCAGGTAGCAGCCGACCGGCACTCAAGCAAGCTGCTTCTGCTTCAGCTCCTTGGCAAGAAAGACTGATGTAATGGCGTCGGCTGCCTGTTTTTATACCCCTGACAACCTGATGTCAGTACTGAAGCGACAGCAACAGACACAGAAATACTAAGCCTCTGGTATTCGGGCCGACTGAAGGCGACCCCTGGCAGGATAACCCTAGTGTGATGACTGCAACAGTAAAACACGATCATCAGCAACACCAAGTACCTCTGCTCCACTGGAACGGTGAAATATGTCATACAATCCATACAAAGAGTATCACTTCACTTTTACTAACCTAGTACCACATCCAACACTGTTCCCTTTTTTTGTGGCTTCTCAAAGTTTTGTTGCCACTACTGCTAGTCACCAGTGCAATAAATCTGCAGCAAGAATACCATACAAGTTCCTAACCAAACTTTAATCTATATATAGTCACATGAAGAAAACCACCAAAAAAGATAAGATGGTTAAGTACATGTGACCCAGGTAACAAGATGCAAAATGGTACCAGATTAAAAGCTGACAAAAAGAGAGGACAATACTTCACTGGGAGTTCGAGCCAGTCCTCTAATGCAAGTATCAGCTTATATGACTGCAAAGCAAAAGTTAGAGCGGTCATAAATGCCTGTAAAAATGGACCTTTGTGTCAGGGAAGGCAACATCTCCACACTCAAAGAGCATTATTTTCTAAGACCAGAGCAAATCCAGAAACCTGGTGTGCATATGACCTAATGGTGCTAACTGCTAACAGCCAATTCATTATAGTCTGAGCTGTGAGATGCACTTTCCAAGATGACATGTCGTATAACTGACCACCTCCTTAGCTGGCATATAAAAAAAACGGGTAACTAACATATCATCTGTACCTGGCAATGCACTAAGCAGATATGACTAACCACTACCAGAGAACAACTAAGCACAAAAGACGGATTTGACTGACTGTCATTTTAAGAGCTTTTTGTTTCTCCAAACCACCTGCATGGAAAAAGAATTAAAAACATTTTAGGGAACTTCTGATTATAGAGGAATTCTGTGAAATGGAATTCATCTTCTTCCGAATGAGACATTAAACAAAAGCCCCATCCGATTGAGCTGATGGCAGCTCAGGTAGATGTAAAAAAAATCCCACAGCACCAATCAAATGAGTAAAAGTTCCCCAATGCCCTGGCTAAATTTCCCTTAGCAGTTTAAATACCACCTCATGTCTCCCCTGAAGAGAGTCCACAAACCTAGTGTAACTAACCCATTCAAGAAAGGATAGACAGACACAAATAGATACATACATAAACAATTCCAAGACTCTCCTAAATAAGTTAAACACTACGCAGTTGACTACTGGCTAGAGAAATATTCAAATAGAAAAATGAATACTACTTTATCATGACTAAACAGGCACAGTTGAATGCTGGGTGCTTTGAAAAATAAAAGAATCCTCATCTGATAAAACAGGGCAGCAAGAAAACATGTGGAAGAGGGGTTCACAATGCTGTTAAAAATGGGGACCCAGGTTGATAGTAGTCTGTCATTAGACACCCATGTAGCTAAAGTAGTTAGGAAGACCTTCTACATTGCCCACCTTATCATGAAGGGATTCTCATCTAGATCAAGAGAGGTCATAGTCTCCCTATACTCATCACTCATCAGACCAATGATTGAGTACAATGCCCCATTCAGAATGTATCTGACCCGACACTTGCAGCAGCTGGAGAGGCCACAAAAGTTCCTCACCAAAAGGATAAAGGGTCTCAAACATCTGTCCTATGCTGCCCGACTGAAAGAACTCCAGCTCTATTCAGTCGCACTGCTTGCTCAGAGGTGACCTTTGCCTAACATACAAGGCCATGTCAAACCCAGATTTGATGAATATGCTTCACCTCAAAAATCTAGATCCGTCAGAGCCACAAGGGCGGAGACTTAAACCTCGACACGGCTATTAATAGGACGTGCTGGAGGGATAGATTCATCACCCAAAGACTCCCTATGCTGTGGAATAAAATCCTGGTATATGTGAGGCAGAGCACCTCGCTGGCCTTGTTCAAGAGAAATCTTGACCAATGGATGGGAGATCGCAGATATACCCCAGGGATTACCTCAGTGTCACTGCTCGACAGAGGCACAGCAAAATAATGGGTATAGTTCCCCATACTAAAGGGGTGGTGTAAGCCACAACTATAGGCTAGGCTTGTAAATGCCCTCGGGCAGATAGCCTAGTATGAACCTATGAACCTATGAACCTATGACCAAATGGACCAGCACACTTTTGAAAGGTAGCCCCATCATTGCAGAATCCAATAATGGGCAACTATGCATCACGGATGAAAAATAGGAAAGTATATGAAAAAATAATAGTAGCAAGTAAGGGAGTTTGAAAGAGTTTAAATAGACTATTCAGATGCTCTCTCTGCACTTAAAAAAATATGTAATAGAGGTCTGTACTCAGAATGTAGACACTCCAGCTCATACTGTGTAACTGCATAATAAAGTGATTAATGCTTAAATGAGAACAAAGAGAAATAAAGGCTAGTGCTAACTCCCTAAAGAGGAAAAAGCAGAACTGTAACATCTCTGCTGTCCCACTGAATAGGATTTATTTTGATTATTTTTGTTAATGAAGGCAGACCCTTTCCACCTTTGAGCAGAGACATTTTTCACCAATGACAGCTATAAATGGCAAGAAGCCAAGACAGATAATAGTTAGTTTTGTGTGTGCACAAGGAAACATGTACTAGCCAATATTTTGATTTATGTGAATTAAGTGTATGCACTATCACTACTTTTGAAGTATGTCAGCTGCAGCGGTTAGCGCTGTCGCCTGACAGCAAGAGGTTCTCCAGTTCGATTCTCTGCTGGAGCACCTTCTGTGTGGCATCTGCATGTCCTCCCTGCGATAGTGTGTTTTAAAGACATGCCGGTAGGTGCATGTGTGTGCGACTTCTGTGAAGGCGGAGTGCCAGACTGGCAACTCAACACCGTAAAAACTCTACTGCCAATCTGCACACTGGTGATCTAATGTGGCAACCTAATGGGAGAAGCCGAAAGACATTGCTTTACTATCAGTACTTTGGAAACCCAAAAACAAAATGCTGTACAATACAGTGGATGATTGTCGCTGTAGAAACATTATTTTTTGGTTTTCTTGATGAGAAACAAAAACAGTTTGGAAAAATGTTTATCACAGAGTACAGTCACCCTTTAAGCCTGGAGGTGTGAAAAGACCAAGTCACTAACTTTAAAGGGGGAAATGTTGGACAGAAGCAGGAGAAATTATAGATCTTCAATTATAGTTGCTAACTTCAGGATGTTTGCTAAAATACAGAGTCCATTTGACAATCTCTGACCCTTTCTGTGTGACTAAGATGATCAAATTTTTTTTGATAGGAATACAGTGCTCGTTTTTATTCATGCATCAGAATACTATTGTGAACGTGAATGCATTATATAACCTCCCTAAATGGGCCAGGGAGTTTACCTAACTTTTAAAACTGGGGCATCAAATACAAGAAAAACACCTGTCTAAATCAGGAACATGAAAAGCTAAGTAATCCAAATATGCAGGACTATTACTCCAGCTGAGGGGCACAAGCAAAGGAGTACAGTTATTAAAACTGAAAACAAACAGAATAAATGTATAGAAATACAGGGTAATTGGGATTCTGTGCCTCAACACATCAAATGTTTACAGACTGCTTGAACAGACAACATGAGGATTATAGGAAATGTAATTGATTTGATGGAATTCCACAAAGGGGTCAATACTGTTTTGGAGACTGGAATTTGAGTACACATCTACTAAATGTTCAAAACAGTCAAAGAATGAAGAAGGCTCCCCTGCTTTAGCAGAATTTTCTCCCATATATTATAATGATATGTCCACTTGAGGAGGCATACACAAATTTACAAGGCCAGTATTCCCTTAGATTTCCCACAGTTGAACACGGGGAAAAAATTCTAACAGATAAATAATATTTTACATATGGTGGTGTATTTGGAAAATAATTCATCTTGAACTTTCTGCATGCATCTCTGGTTTTGTCCCTGCTCAGCTATGCAGATTAACTGCAGAGGCTGGTAGCTTAATACCTCTGTCTTCCAGGATCCTTATGTGCTGGGCTTGCTGATCAATTGGAATACAAACATTTTTACAGAAGGCACTTCCAGATGAGCAGTTTGGTGGAAATACTTCCAAGTGGTTATTAGTCTGAAGACTGGCAAAGCTACATAAGTGACTTGCATGCTCAACAGTACATATTGGTCTTGCACCTAGAAAGATGTGGAACTCATGAAACTGCTAGACACTGCTCTGGACTTAAACTACAGCAACACAAGATCAAATATTTGTTAAATTATCCCACAGCAATGACGTCCCTATCATTGCATTTATGTTAAGTAAAAAAAGATGAAAGGATAGTCTCTGAAACTCTTGAAGGTTCAATAAAATGTTCAAATGGTAGACCCTCTGAAATGTTATTGGCCCTTTAAGACTATTACAATTAGTAGAATCTTACATCGATATTCCAAGGCCATTTAGCCTTATGACTACTTGCACCTTACCAGAACCTCTCTCGTGTCACACCTCTTTCTTCCAGGAGGTCCATACCAGTCAATTTGTGAATATCTTATCCAGTTAAAATTATTTTTAAATTAAGCTAGAGTGTCGCAGTACTGAACATACAAATAATGTTTATTTCAGGGGTTTGGGAGGTCAGAGTACAAGGTCCTTGATTCTAATATTCAAGAAACAACTGCACTCAGAGATACAAGTTGGTCCAAAACAACCAGGTCTTTTATGGTGCAGTAAAAAAGACTGGCCTCACCTCAAAGAATAAAAGACAACACAAATAAAGTGACAGAGTATCTTGCCAATCAAAGTTCAGGCTTGCAATCTTTTTGGTAAGGAACTTTTGGGGTCTTTCTAAAATTGCTGGATATGTTTGCTGAGATGCATCCTGAAAGGGGCAATGCACTCAACTAGTCTGGGCATTTCTGACCATAAGAGAGTGATTACCTCTTTAATCCTTGAAATATTTTGCAATTAGTTACGCTAAATAAAAGGATATTCTGACCACCACTGTCGCACGATTGTCAAAAGAGAAGAATAAGATGAAGTTTCTAGGTCCCTGACTACACTTTTTGTTCTTCGAAACAACCCAGAGATTTTTGCCAACAAAGTTAATTTCCTTGTATGAAAAGGCTAGTTCAATCAGTTGGTTAAAAGCAAGCTAGTTAAATCTTCTGGTTAAAAGCTGTGTCAATAACCAATATTTATGTTTAGGATGCTGAGACATAGCTAGCTATCCAGGATTGCACCCTTTACTGTTCCTATATCTGGCACCTCCCTCAACTTTTAAGATGAGGAGCACAAAAAAGCGTTTCCTCCTTTTAGCAAACTGCTTGCAGCAGCTTAAACCGCACACTAAGTGTTACAGCCTTGACACTGCAAATGCAGTACCAACATTCATTTCTGAATATAGACACTGTAGCACTGCATGACTTGATTCTGCCAACAATGCATCCCCAGATCTTGAACTCATGGCTGTTGCCTCCTCCTCCCCCACCCTAGCTTCTACTCTGCTTGTAGCCTGAGGTTAACTGCTGCAACTTGATTTTGGTGCACATCTGGAGAGATCTGGAGTGGTCTCCTTAGACAGGATTAAGTACAAATGTGAGGGGCTGGCAAGTTCTGGCAGACTTGGTCCCTATTGTAATGGAAAAGAAACACCCAGCAAGAGATAAAGAAACAGGAATGTACTATAAACATTGCGTCACAGAAGCAAACAAGCATTAAAGTTATAACGACAAACAATAAGACACCCTACTCTGAACACTGCTTAATATTTGAACGTAAGACAGCCTGGAGATTAAGCTAGCCATCAGAAAAATGCAATGAAAAGCTCCAGAAAAATGGTACCAATTCGCCTTCCAGTTCAGTGTCAGAATACTGCTCTAATTCATGATAATGCAGTTAAAAATTGCAGTTACAATTAGTCTAACACTAACAAATAAGAAATCGGTTCAGTTGATTTTTTTCCTTAACCGTGTCCAGTGACTTGCACCATCACACTTACCTATGCGATTCTTGTTCTCCTTTCATTTTTTCTACTTTTGACAACATTTCATCTACTTTAAAAGCTTTCCTGTAGAAGAAGAAAAAGACAATTATAATCACTGTGAATATTTTTATGTTTAAAAATTCAAATCATTCCCAGAAATCTTTACGCAAAATTCTCTTTTAGAAGGTGACAATTTCTTAAGCCCTTGCCAAGTGGAATACCTATATATATGTACAAAAAAGGCACTGCTACTGCTGGTGAAGAGGGCATTTTAAGCACCAAGTTTTCCCAACTATGTACACACATTTGAAAAATAGGAAAAATATTCATCAGTTATGACCAAAACAATATTTCCTCATGTTGAATTACTCCTCCTGTTGCACTTGAACCCCCCCCCACACACACACACACACACACACACACACGTGCAAAAATACAGAATTCATTCATTTGTGGTAAGGGTAAAGTGAGTATCTAGTGATTAGTCAACACTCGCAACGAAGCCAACACAAGAATGGAGAAATGAGATTTGGCCAAAAGAGACTACTGTGCAAAAAGCGGTACAGAAATTACATAAGAGGGGGCTGGAATTTACTGAAGGTATTGGGAGAAAGCAACTAAAAAGGGAAAGATAAGAGTGGGACAAGGCCAAGTAGTAGTTCAGACTGCAGGTTAGCAATGGCCTTCTTTACCCTACACTGGTACTAGAGTGTAGACAAAAAGAAAGGAGATGGGGAGTCCTAACTAAAAGCCCTGCTCTGGTGGGTTTTTAGTCACATCTAGAACAGAAGCTTTCGTTAAAAATGGGATAATTAGTATGGTATATAAAATATTGCAAGATGTTAAAAATCAGAGGAGATTAGAGCAAATTGGGAATGGAGGCTAGAAAAGTAATTTGCAAGGGAGGGCTAGAACAACATATGTATAGCTCCCAAGTAAGCAGCAAAGTCTAGAATGTTTACAATTTTTTTGAAGTGTTTGCATAGGTATTATTATACCCCAAACAGACTTAAAAGATAACTTCAAAGAATTTTTCCTCACGTAGACAGCAAATGTTGGATTTGCAAAAAAAAAAAAAACATATTCCAAATTGCTTCTTTCTTCCCCATAGCTATTATGAGTTAGCAGATTTTCAGGATTCCCTGCAGAGCAAGTGGTTGTACTAAGGAAATTATTCTTTTTGCCTGAGAAATTAGTACAAAATGGAGACCAAAATCTAAACCAAATGTATTGGAACTACCGAATATTATAAGAGAGAAAAGAAGTGGAAAGGGAAACAGGAAATTTTATGAAAATAAGTGGAATTTGTGGGAACAATTCATGCAGAATAATGTTCCAGAGAAGGTGAATGAGGTTTAAGGGAAGACAGGAATTGAGCTATTTACATAATGTTGGACTGAATGACAGTTATAAAGAAAGAAAGTGTGCTGTAAAATGTATGCAAATGAAAAAAAATGTTAATATGGCTTTTTTCTCAATGTACCTGTCTGTAATTAAAGGTATTAGAAAAGAAAAACCCCATTTACACAGCTCATTGAGAGTTATCTAGAAAAGTCAAAGCAAAGAAAAAAAAAAAAAAAAAAAAAAAGACATTTCAGGTGCAAAATTTAACACTCCAAAGAATGATTATTCTTCTGAACTATTTTTAAGACTAACGCACGGATGTCTTGCTAACACAGGCAAAGCGATGTTTCTCATTTCCCCAATAATATAGTCACTACAATATTTTTTTTTACTAAGAAAGAACTACTGCAATTCCAAATAAAATAATGCTCAATACTCACAGTAAGACACTGTCCGGTTCGATTCTCAGCTAGAGCATCTTCTGCGTGGAGACATGCGTGAATGGGCGTACCTTCGTTGAAAGTTGTGCGTCAGGCCTGGCAAGCCGGTACATAAAAATCAACTGCCAATCATTAACGGACCGGAGTTCTGCTGTGGCGACCCCTAACTGGGAAAAGCCGAAAGACACAACAACTGAACCCCTTTTACTCCCTCCACTACCTCTCACTTCTGGATGCTCTTAGTAACTTGTAATAGTACTTCAGAAGTTGCTCCTCTAGAGCATCATACATATTCAAAGGTCACCGGCTCTTATAAACATTCATGCCTTGCTAGCACCCCCCCCCCCCACCACCACCAGACTGAACCTACTTTCTCTGTGAGCCATACAAATTAATTCCAAAGTAAATGTGTGGATACCCAATCCAGTCACCAAGATAAAAGAAAATAGAGAGAGACACTGCTTAACATGCAGGGGGTATTTATTCCAAAGGTTTGGAAGTGGCTAGATTATGACCTGTCCCTCCACAATATTTTATTTCTAGTAATGAAGTACATACTGAACTTAGAGATACAGAAGGCCAAGGACAATTGGGTCTTTAATGGCATGGTAACCAAAATGGAGATTTTTTCCTCAGAAGTCAAACACTGAAAAAGGGATGCAACTTTCAGCTTCTCTTAAAAGTAGAGGAACTTAGGCCTGTCATCTCTTTCAGTTAGGAGTATTTTTAATTGACATGTTTAGTGAGATGCAATCCAAAGGGAGAAATGCAACAGATAACTGGCCTGAGCAATGCTGAGTATAAGGGCGTGATTACCTCTTTGAAACACAGAGGGTCCCTCAACTATATTTTAATTTTGTAGTGATGTGTTGGCTATACAGCATCATGTGAGGACAGACTGTCCATCAAAAGTGATAAAAGGAAGTTATGTACTCACCATAACGTTCCACGTTGGTAGTCCATCTCACCCTTCATTTTTACATATGGGCTCGGAGCGGATCCTCTGCTCCGACTCGGCCGATTTACAAGCTCAAAGACTTCTGGTTGGCTCGTGGCTAAGCAGGTATCCCATAGTGCACCAGGATAAACCCCAGATCTTGTTTGCTGCTCACTAGAAGAAAAAAAACATAACAAACAAATACTTAAGGGTCTCCAACCAAAGATATCCAAAGTATTATTGTTACCTCCAGATCTTCCAGGATAGGGGCAGGAGGGCGAGTTGGTAAAAATGAAGGGTGAGATGGACTACCAACATGGAACATTATGGTGAGTACATAACTTTTTTAAGTTGTGTAGTCCAATCTCACCTTCATTTTTACATATGGAACAGCTTCCCTAGCATCTTATTCTTGGGTGGCTCACTGGAAAATACTCCTAAGCACCATGGAGCCAAAGGATGCTCTACCCCTGGAAGTTAAATCCAATTTGTAATGTGCAAGAAGTGTGAGGGTTAGCCCACATAGCTGCTGCATAAAATATTATCAAGTGGAACCCTGGCTTGAAAGGCTGCAGAGGTAGACAGCGACCTGGCAAAATGAGCCTTGATCCTGCAGGGTAAAGGTCTGCCCTCCGAACTGTAGATAAAGGCTATGCAACTGGAAATCCGGTTAGATAGTGTCACTTTAGAAAATGGGGAGCCCAATCTGGAGTCAGAAAAGGAAATGAATAGTTAATCTGATTTCCTAAATTCCTTGGTCGGCTGTAAATAAAAACTTAGTCTATGAACGCCCAGCTGATGAAAACGGTATTCAGCTGCATTACAGTGATTAGGGAAGAAAACTGGGAGTTCTATGGATTGATTTAAGGCAGTAGGGGAACAAACTTTGGGGACAAAGGAGGGGTTAGGAGGGGTTAGTACACAGTGACACCATGTCCTTGCGAAAGATCAAATAAAGTGGCTTAACAGACAAGGCTTGTAGCTCTGATACCGGTCTAGCTGACGTAATAGCTACCAAAAACAGTCTTCCAAGACAAAAATTTCAATGAAGATGAGTGTGAAGGTTTAAACAGGGGAGAAGTCAGTTTGGACAACACAATTTAAATCCCAAGAAGCCACAGGTTCTTGCAGTGGTGGTATCAAGAGAGATTCCTTTCAAAAAGGTCTTGCATAGCTTATGAGACATTAAATTATCTGGAAACCCTATGTGAAAATGAGAAATCGCCGCCAACTGGACTCTGATAGCTGCAGCTCCTTGTTGAAAAAGCTCAGAGAAATTTCCAAATCACAGGGATAGAAGCAGTGTGGGGATGTACATTCATTTTCTGTGCCCATATAGAAAATCTTTTCCATTTACTGCCATACAGCCTCCTTAGTTGAAGTTTTATAGGAGGACATAAGAATATGTGATACTGAGGATGATGCATCATGAAGCCTGACTAGGGATGGAACTGGAGCAGCCACGCTGTCAACCTGAGGGTGTGGCTTGAGGGATGTAGCGAACCGGACATGCGAGTCAACACATCTGGAGCTGGGTCCAGGATCCAAGGATCGTCCAGAAAAGGCTCGAGAAAAGGGAACTAGACCTGATGAGGCCAGTAAGGAGCAAGGAGAATCAACTTGCTTCCCAGCTGACTAGCTTTCTGAATCACTTTGGAAATGGAGGAAAAGCATACAGAAGTCCCATGGGCCGATCGTGAGCCAGAGTCTCTGGGTGTCTCCCCCAAAGAGGGAATGAGTGGAAAAATAGCTGCTGCATTTGGAATCGACTGGGGTGGCAAAGAGGTCGCAGCAAGGTTGCCCCTATTTGCGGAAAATCGTGAGGCAGTAGGATCACCCGGCTGAGCTTGTCGGCTATCACTTTTGTCATCTCTGGAATGTGTGTTGCAACCAGAAAGCACTGTGAATAAATCGCCCATTCCCAAACTCGCATGGCCTCTCGACAGAGTGGGTAAGATCTGGTACCCCCCTGTTTGTTGATATACCAAACTACCGACATGCTGTCCGATTGTATCACAATACTCCTGAGAAGAAGGTCTTGAAGTGCTTGCAATGCCAGGAGCACCTCCCTCATCTCCAGAACACTGATATGCAGGTGAACCTCATGTTCTTGCCATTTGCCTTGGACAGTCCTGCCGAGATAATGCCCCCCCCCCCAACCATCTGGGAGACATCCATGGTCACAGTGGTAACGGGTTGTGAATGAACAAAGGGGGTGCCCGTGATCACCTGGTTGGGAGCTATCCGCCAAAGAATGTCCTTCTTGCATAATTCCGTCAGCAGGATAGGGTGACTCAGCGGGAGATATTGGAAGGACCAGTGGAAAGACAGAAGCCACTGGAGAATTCTCATGTGCAACCTGGCTAATGGTACTAATAGAATGGTGGAAGCCACAGTCCCAAAGCAGCTGAAGAACCCACTTCGCTTTGACCTTCCGCAATGGAAGAAGGCGTTGAATTTGTAAGATTAAGTTTTGTGCCCTGTCGGTGGGGAGACGAGCTGTCATGTTCACTGTGCCTACCTCTGCGCCTATAAAAAAAAATCACAGATTGAGAGGGCAATAATGCAGATTTTTCTCAATTTATGGAGACCCTAACTGAGCACAAAGTTGAATAGTGGCGTGTCTGTTTTGGAGGCGTAGATGCCTGGTGGGGGGTGGTCAGGAGCCAGTCAACCAAATATGGAAACACCTGAAATCCTTGACCTCTCAGGTGAGCTGCTACTACTGCCATGCATTTGGTGAACACCCTGGGGGCTGTGGTGTGACGAAAGGGCAGAGCACGAAACTGATGACTGGCTCCCAGCCGGAAGCGTAGATGGCTCCTGGACTGCTTGTACATTTTTTTATGGTAGTAGGCGTCTTGGAGATAGAGATCACATCCAATAATCTTTCCCTAACAACAGGAGTATCTACTGCAGAGTTACCATCCGAAACTTGTCTTCCTTCATGGATTTGTTTAACCTGCTGAGGTCCAGAGGGCCTCCAATCTCCAGTTCGTTTTGGTACTAAAAAGAACCTGGAATAAGTTCCGGATCTTATCTGGTCTGCTGGGACGGACTGGATGACTCTTTAAAAGCAACTTGCTAATCTCCACAGTTGTCTGATCCCTGTGATTGCATGGTACATCTGGGATCTTCTTGGGAACAAATGGTGGAAGGGAAAAGGGTATGATATAGCCTCTGGTAACAACTCTTTGTATCCACTTGTCTTGAGTGATATTTAGCCAGGCTTCTGGATGCAAAGAAATGAGACCCCTGACCGGCACCAGAGAAACGCAGTCGGGCCTCACATCAGAAGCACTGATAAGGCCGTCCTTGTAAGGAATCACGACCTTGCTAGTATTGCAGACCGCCCCTGCCTCTAGGGCATCTCCCATTTCCTCCTCTGCCTATGAAGGAGGATTCACCCTGCGTTTCCAGAAAAACCCTCTCGGACTTTTTGAACCACATTTTACTGCCCCTTTGACCTTGGGGTATGGTTGAGAGGGAACAGTAAAACGTACTCCCATGACAGAAAGAATCTTTCCTTCTTGCTCAGAGTGTGTTTCTCCTTCACCTTGGAACCAAACAATGAGGAACAGAGGAAGAAGTCTCCGCTAGCTCCTTCTTTGTGACCGCCGCCACCACCATGGCATCTACTGGAACACCCTTAGACAAAAACTCTTTACCAGGTGGGGCAAACAAACTTATTGGGTCTCCTGGGGACTGGCTCCACGGCATCAGGAGTATCTCACACCTTTCGACTAACTAGATCCATTAGTTTGTCAAAAGGTGGAGACACCCAAAAGGCAGAAGGTTGAGACTCGAAAGCCTTTAGGGACACAGACTCATCAGAAGGGTTGACAGTGGGCCAGTCGCACCTCTGCTCAAGAATCTCCAAGATGTCCATGAAGACGACTTCAGAGGACAACTTGGGGGGCCCCTTCTGACTCCTCGAGGTCAGTATCAGATGTCAAGAATTCATCCTGGGAGTCAACATACTTCCTCTTACACAGCCTCTTCCGGGGAGGCTCCTCGAAAGGGCATTCTGGGGAGGCCTTGGAAGAGTGGGGGCCACCAGCTGATGGCTCCTGAGGCTGAGGGTCTCTGCTGTCTCCGGAGAGAGTAGGGGCTGAAACCAAAGTGGTTGCTCTCGGGGAAAGAGTGCTGGTACCACTGGTAGGAGCTGCAGAATGAGAGCGCACACTCATCTCAAACGCCAACCTCCCCCGCTCCGAAGAGATAAAGGTTGATGTCAGAGCCAGAGGCATTGGCTCAGAGATAGATGCAGGGTCCCAGCTCACCCAGGCTGATGCACCGAGAGGAAGGCTTGGAACCAAAGATGATAGATTTCAACCCTCCCTGTCAGCGCCATCAGCCCCTGGACAAGACGGATGCCACAGAGCATGTCAGAGCCGAACCCAGCTCCAAAGCAGCAACAAAGGGAGCTGAAACTGATAGTACCTCCATTGGCACCAAGCACTCCAGCTCCGAAGGGCCAACATGGCCCTGAAGAATAGCAGACAAGGGCAAAGCTGGTTCAAGTGCCTCCGGAGCAGACTGGGTGGGAGCCAATAATAATTTTAGTAAGGCAGACAACTTCAGGAGTCTCAACACTACCCTGTCCACATCTTCTTCCAAAAGGCTCCTGGAAGATCTGGAAGACAGAAGTAGGGGATCTTTATCTAGGAGGCAATAACACAGAAACCGGTAGGCAATCCACAGACCAGTTCCGAGAAGCAGTTTCAATTGCGGATTCAATTGGTTCAGAGATCAGCGCCGAAACACTTGGAACCGACTTACACCACAACAGTGCTCTCCTTCAGCTCCGAAGGCAGTGGAGTTGAGGAGGCAAATTTTGACTGTTTAGAAGGTGGCTCCAAAACACCAGCCAGCACCGGAGAAGGCCTTTTTGAAAACTTAAATTTGCCAGACTTGGAGGAAGCCTAAACACTGGATAGAGCTTCCTCAAAAGATGGTTTTAGTAGACCCTTGAGTATAAGCTTGTTCTCTCTCTCCAGTAACACCCTAGGAGAGAGAGCATGGTAGAACAAGCACGATTCCTGCAGGTGGATGGACCCTAAACAGAAGACACAGCTACTGTGGCCATCCGTTAAAGACATCTTTTGGGAGCATTTCATGCACTTCTTAAAACCTGAAGGTTTCTGCTCCTTACGATCTTTAGACCACACACACACACACACACACACACACACACACACAGGCAAGGAAGAAGAATGAGGGAAGAGGACTAGGTCCTCTAAAACGGGCCTAGCACTACAGAAGTACGTACCACGTGGACTAGGTCCTCTAACTTAAATGGGCCTATCCCGGTGTGACAGAAACTGGGTCTTCTAATTTAAACAGACCAGAAAACGCACACACAGGAAACTGTATACAACTCTATGTGGAACAATTAGAAGAAAAAACTAACGTACTAAGGGAGGAACTCCAACCCTTAACAAATAACCAGGGGATCCCTGCCAAAAATACAATCTCAAATTAAGAAAACTAAGCTGCCAATAACGGTCTAGAAAGACAACAGAACAGGAGCCCCTGTTAACTATCAGCGGAAAACCGCCACAAACTACCCAAGGAAAAAGCGCAACGGCACCTACAAGAACTCTAAACCGGCACACAGGATACCAAACTAACAAGTTTAAGCTAAGAATGCACAGAAAAGGGCAAACACCACTACTGCCCAACATGATACTACCTTATAACACCGTAATAACTTTAATACAAAATTTAAATAGAAGATTTTTAACACTTAGCCAGAGCCAAGAGAAGCACAACCGAACTCGATGTGGCAAACAAGATCTGGGGTTTGTACTAATGCACTATGGGATACCTGCTTAGCCACAAGCGAACTAGAAGTCTGAGTTTGTAAATTGGCCGAGTTGGAGACTAGGATCGGCTCCGAACTCGTATGTAAAAATGAAGATGAGACTGGACTACACAACATCACACTTTTAGCATTTAATATGAGCCAATTTTCAGCACAAAGTTTTACTAGGGAGAGCTCATTCTGGAGGGCTTGGATGAGATTAGGTGACTATTTCCAGGAAGCGGTTGCCTGCAAACTGACAGCCAGAGGTCTTGGGATTCTGCTTGGAAGATCTGAGAATTAAATATCAAAAAGGAGAAATCCCAGCTGTGAGACCAGAGGGACACAGCTGGACAGTTTCTGATGCAGCATCTGCACCTCTCACAGTGTAGATGTCGTCTTTCAGCCAGTTTTCTATCCACCGTACCAAATATAGGCTGATTTCTAAAACATTTCGCTTTTGTATGATGACAGCATGGACAAAGGTGTTGAAGGCCTTAGCCAAGTCAAGATGTGCTGCATGCAATGCATGGCCACCACCTACTTACTGCTCTAGTATTCCTTTTGACAAAGTCTACCAAGTTAAAGAACGGCTCTACCATTCACAAAGCCAAACTGTTTGGCGGTGGGTGTGTGTGTGTGTGTGTGTATGTGTGTATGCGCACATGTCCGGGGGGGGGTCAAGTCTAATAAGATTTTAGATAATTGCAGTTTATGAGGATACTTATAATAAATTGCATGGATTTGCAGTGGAGGCTCATGAGGCTAACAGGGCTGTAATTACCCAGGTCTACTGTAACATCACACTTACGCAAGACTATCACCACTGCAGAGCACCACTCATCAGGGACAGAATCAGCTAAATGTACATTAAATAATTTAAGGATTCCCTCTGTAAAGGCATATTTAGTACTAGTAATCAAACAGGTACATCACCAAGTCCTATGGGGGAAGCATTTTTGTTCTTGGCACTTTCAGTAAACTATTTTTCAGAGAGATATTTGGCACTCTGAATACAACCCTGGGAGTGAAATTGGCATCAAGACTGCTCGCAAAGAAGTTGGCAATGTCTGGTGAGTTAGAATAGTAAGTATCATTAAGAACAAGTTCAAAACGAGTATTTTTTTTTTTTTTTTTTTTTTTTTTAAGTTTTCTATCATAGCTAAAGAAGGCTTTATGATTATCTGCAATTATCTCTAGTTTCACAGGCCAGCCTAAGTTCAGCTTCCTTAAATGAATTCAATAGTGTTCATCCCCTCACCCCTTTAACACTTTTGATATTGTCCTTAAGAGGAGTGAGTTCTAATAAATAAAAGACTGTCTTTCTTTTGCTATATAGTTTATTTAAGGATGTCGACCACCGTGAAAGGTTTGCGTTTTCTTACTTTCCTGTGATACTTGGTTATGGTAGGGACTGCTAGCTCGATGCACTTTTCTAAACAGATGTAGAATTCCTTAGAAAAACTTGCTGCTGTAATTTAAGTCAGGGAAGGTACAGTCACAAGTGAATTTTGATATCTTTCACAAAAAAGGCTGAAGTTGGTATGTTTATAGTTCTTAAATTCAGTGGTGTTTACTACAGGAACTTTTGGGGATTTAAAGATCGCAAGTTTATGGCAAGACTTCACTGGGGAAAGACGCACCAAATGAACAGTGCAAGAGGCATCCAAACCTGTAAGAATCTTGACAATGTAGTGTCCTCTAGTATGGTTATCAAGTTACTGCACAACGGAATTTTTTATCGTCTGAATTTCTGGACATATTTTGTATTGAAGGTAAAAATGTACAAGTTTATTGAAGATTAGTTAAAGTCGCCCAAAATAAGACAGTTTCTGCTAACAGGGAAATCATTTAGAACACTTACAAATCTTGCGTGCTTATCAGGGACAAAGGTGTTCTGTAACAAGCTGTTAAAAGATAATTAATCCTATATACAATAATCTATAGTTCAATTAATTTAGTTTGTGCCTTCAGGAATCTGCCTGGAGCTAATGTGTCCCTTGCCAAAAGTGAGGACCCAACCACAGTTGCCATTGGGTGTGAAGGTATGAAAAATGCAAAACCATGATACAGAGAGTGCGCTCTTTACATTAAACTAGGTTTCACTGTGCAGACAGGAGTGTTTTCCAAATGCAAATGCACTTCAAGATCAGGCAATTTATTGTTCAGACGTCTGACTCTGAGGAGCGCCACCTTATTGTGATCTGATTTCTGGACTGTTTTTAGTTACAATGCAATGTCCATTAACTGGATTTTGCCTAAAAAGGCACTGGGGGCAGCAAAGGCTTTAGCCAGTATGCCAAAGCCATGAAACAAGAGGTGCAGGCTGTCCAATGCAAGCTGAGCTGTCGAGCAACATATCGCATACTGAGACAAAATGGATCCTGTGGAATAAGCTATTTAACCAATTATATTTTCTTTGCATCTAGGCACCACCTAAAGTGAAGAAAGGATTCCCCAAAGGACTAGTGTCTTACCTGCATCTGTAACGTACCTAAATTTCTTAGCTGTCTCTTTGCATATACCTCAGGGTTTTAAGCATGAAATTCCTCACTTCCTCATGCACCACTACCATGCTGCAATTGTACTTGCCAGAAGTTAGGGTCCTTAGATCCCTTATACCAGACATCCTGGTACCTGAAAGACAACTCACTGTAACCCACTCCTTGGCCAGCTTTACGAAATAAGTCAGGGTGCCTGACAATAGAGAGTCACCTATTACAAAGATTTCTATTACTGCTGTGGTTCAAAATGATATACTTGGAGTGTTTTACTCAGGGTGACAGAGATGTAAGCATGAGGTGGATGAATGGCTTGACTATAGCTAAGACTTAATTTTCTTATGTCTAGTAGGCTTTGGGTGCGACTCATAGCCTCAGCATAAGTTCAAAGGAAAAACTTCTGGCAAGAGAGAAGTCTCCATATTAATTAGTGTTTACACCTATGGAATTATTAGTGTTGGGTAAAACCATCTGTGAGCATGAGGCAGTGTGCACTCTGTCTTAAGAGACCTACTTGCTAAAAGGCAGGTAAATAGAGGTAAAACTAGAAGGATGACCTTCAATCTTGTCCAGAGTTGAAAGGTTTAGACAAGTAATGCGGCACTAGGCAGGGTAGGACTAAATGAAAGAGAGGGCATCCCCAGTTTTAGTTAAAGGACAGGCTCTTCCCAGTTTGATGCCTAGCGCCAACCAACACATGCAGATAAGACTAGAAGCTACTAAAGAAACCTATTGTAATAGCATGTAACATGATCCAAGTTTAAAACCAGCAACACAAATGGGCTTGGTGAGCACATTAACCTGGCTCAATGGAATAGCATGTTAACGGCGGAGCAAGAATTGTATGCAAGACAATCCTCAAAGAAGATGACAGTCAAGTTCACCATTTTAAAATGAGCAATAGGAACTCTGGAAATCAAATTCAACTGCAAAGCACACTACCAGTACTTTGCCCAATACTGCTTAGTAGGATCAGCATTCTATACTACTGTACAAAACATACACTGCTACAACAGAACAGTTAATTTGTGAGTCAGTGTAAAAGCACCGCCAATTTGAGATGAACAAAATTGATAATCACATTCTCTATTACATATAACAGTCATGTAACCATCTGATTCATAGCTGTATAAAAAGAGGTCAATGAACATCTCAGCCATGTATAACTGCATGACTTCAGTATGACGGAAAGTACAGTTTTATACCTACCATAAATGTAGATGTTAGAGTGCTAATACAGCTGCAGTCATAACAGATGGGTTCTCCTGCCGTCAGGCGGGTCCTCGGTCGGCCGAATTCCAAAGTCTAGGTCCGGTGTCGGTTGTTGTCGCTTCTTATTTATTTATTTATTTATTGCAGTTGGTTTACCAGGATAGTCCATTGGGCCATAAAGAACCCGTTTTCAATGGAGTCCTGGGGAGAAAAGCTCCACAAAGAAAATGTACATTCAACATTTGACAGAGAAAATGCAAGTACAGAGAGTTAATAATACAATGTAGACAGGATACAAGTGAAAACTTATCAAATATACAGTAGCAGTCATAACAGTTAATACATTGAGAAGAAAAATACTAGTAATCGAACAAATGTTAAACATTATACAGATTAGAGAACAAACATAGTAGCTATATAAAGTAGGATGAGATATTGGAGGACTATGAGTAGAGTTAGTTATGTAGGGTGGGAGCATGAGCATTCCCACTGTGATGCTAGATGTAAAAAAAGAGACTTTTTGAAGGTAGAGTGGTTGGAGGTGGTGCGGATGAGTTGGGGTAGGGAGTTCCAGAGGCGAGGCTGAAGGACAGAAGGCTTTGCCTGGGGATGAGTAGGTTTGTGCACTTCTAGTAGATTTTGATTATTTGACCTTAGAACTCTGTTAGGTAGGTGCATTTTAAAGGCAGAGGAAAGGGAGGGACAGAGGGAGGGGTTTTGAATAAGCTTATGGGCTAGGGTTAGTTGAGTGTAAGATAGTTGGTTGGGAAGTTCTAGCCATTTTAGTTTATGGAGGGATAAACAGTGGTGAGTGGAGGAGTTATGGCTGGTGGCGAATTTTGCAATTTTATTATAGCAGGAGGTAAGCTGTTTTTTTAACAAGGACTGAAGATTAGTTAGTAGTGGGGCACCATAGAATAGGGAGGGGATAAGGAAGGAAGTAGAGAGAGTGATTTTAGTGGCAGATGTGAGGTAGGCATTCTGTGTATAAAGCATGCCAAGTTTTTGATGTGTTTTTTTTGATGTTTATTTGCAGGTGAGAATTAAATTTGAGTTGGTTGTCGATTTGGACCCCAAGTAGTTTGGTCTCTGACACTATTTCAAGAGGTGAGTTGTTTTGACTAGTAATTAAGAATGTATTCAGGTCGGGAGGAGTGACTCTAGAAGGAGTAAATAACATTAGTTTGGTCTTGGTAGCATTGAGGGTTAGATGATTACTTAGCATCCATTGCTCTGTGGAAGAGAAGGCATCTTGAGCAAGTTTTTGTAGTGTAGTGATAGAGGCAGAACAGATGATAGTTGAATCATCTGCATATTGGATGATGCTAGAGTATGGGATTGATTTGTGGAAGTCGTTAATAAAAATATTGAAGAGAAGAGGACCAAGTATGGAGCCTTGTGGAACTCCTGTAGGGGTACTAAGGAAAGTGGAGGTGGCTTTTTTCCATTTTACAGCTTGGTTTCTGTTAGATAGATAACTAGAGAACCAGTTCAAAGAGGTGGAAGTTAGGTAAAGTTTGGAGAGTTTAGTTAAGAGCAGGCTGTGTGAGATAGTATTGAAGGCTTTGGAGAGGTCAAGAAGTAAGGTGGAAACAATTTGTCCAGAGTCACGGGCTTTATTTACAATTTCAAGGAAGGAGAGGAGGGCAGTCATAGTGCTGTGGTTAGGTCTGAAACCATGCTGTGTGGGAGTTATAAGATGGTTGCCTAGGAGGTGAGGAAGGAGTTGAAGATGGACACATTTTTCTAGGAGTTTTGAAATGGGGGACAGGATGGCTATGGGATGGAAATTAGTAATGTTGTTATTGTTGCCACCTTTGTGTAGAGGTATAATAAAGGCTTGTTTCCAGATTTGGGGAACTGTACATTCTTGTAGGGAGCGGTTAATTAAGATGCTAATAGGGTAGGCAAGAGTTTCAGCTGCTATACTGAGAAAGTAAGAAGGGATATTGTCAGGAGCATTGGTACATGGTTTCAATTTCTGAAGTAGTTTCTTTATAGTAGATGTAGGTATGGGATTTAATGAAAAGAGGGTGCAGCCAGGAGGGGGGAAATTATGGGGTGGTGTAGATGAGGATAGAGTTTATGAGAAGAGGGGTAGAGGAGTTAGTGGGTGGGAGTAGGGTATAGAAGTAGAGAGAGTGGGGGTGGGTGAGGGAGTATTGGATAGCAGAGAGGAGTTGGAGAATGAGGAGGTCAATTTGGAAATAGAGTCAATAAAGAAAGAATTAAATTGGGTGGCTAAATCAAGTAGTGGAGCATTTGGATCTGGAGAAGGAGTATCTGGTTTGCTAGGGTGGAGGAGAGTAGAGATCCCTTTCCAGAATTTTTGAGGGTTGTTTTTATTATGGTTTTGGAGTGTAGAGAAGTAGTTTTGACGATCAGAAGTAGAGTTTTTTTACTTTATTTCGGAGCATTTTATATTCGTTAAGGAGTGGTGCTGTCTTGTGTTTTTGGTAGCGTGCCCAGACTTTGTCTCTCTGTCTCATGGTAGCAAGAGTACTTTTGGAGAGCCATGGGGCTGATTTAGTTTTTATTCTCTTTGTCCGTAAGGGAGCTTGGGAGTCTAGTAATTTTAAAAATGTTGAGTTGAAGTGTGAGACAGCATTGTCTAGGGGTAGTGTTTTTAAACAATTCCAGTTAATTGCTTGTAATGAGCTTGAAAAGGTTATTGGGTTGAAGTTTTTTTGGTCACGGATAGTAATGTAGTTGTGGGTTTGTTGGAGGATAGTGGGAAGCCGGTGGGTAAAGGTGGGTATGTGGTCACCAAGTGGGTCGGGAAGAGTGCCACTGTTGGTGAAATAGTGAGGATGGGAGACTAGAATCCAATCCAATATACTCCCATTGGAGGAGTTTCTGGCAGGGTGAGTTACTGAAGTGATCAGTTGTGAGAAATTGTAGAGGTTGATGTTAATAGGATTTGTAGGAGTCTGGATAAGGGCCCAGTTAATATTTACATCTCCTAGGATTATGGTTTCATTACTAATGTTACTGGATAGCCAGGAAAGGATAAGTTCGAGTGTGGAGATATTATCACCTGGGGGGATATAAAGGGAAGCTATACATATGTGTTTATGCTTACTGATTTGTAGTTGGGCGAGGAGAAGTTTGGCGTTGTTAAAGTGTGGAATAGGTTTGTTGTAGGGAGTAACTACTAGGGAGGAAGTAAATAGGAGGGCTACTCCTCCACCTTTTTTATGAGGTCTGTCTTTTCTTATGATGGAGTAGTTTGGAGGAACAATTTCAGAGTCTTTAATGTGTGGTTTTAGCCAGGTTTCAGAAATAGTCAGGATGTCAGGTTTATTGTGTGTGAGCCAAGCATGAAGGTTTGGGACTTTGTTTACTATGCTTTGGGAGTTAAAGGAAGTGAGTAATAGGGATTTATTTGTAGCGGTTATAGTGGTGGGGCCCGGATTTGGATGGATGTCTCCAGATGTGAGAGTGCTAATCAGATGTAATATGGAATTGTTTAGGTGAGTAACTAGCAAGGAGATGAGATTGGGTTCTTTTGTGAAATGAAGGGCTTTGCTAGTAGTTATGGAGATAGGGTTAGTATGGCAGGAGATAACTTTGTGTCGAAAAAGAAGGAGGTTTTCTCAGGGGTATAAATTGGGGGAAATAAGAGAGTATGAGTGTGAGAAAGGTGAGTTGTGAGGATTAGTTATGTGAAAGGGTTGGAAGTGGATGGAAATTGTGGGCTGAGAAAGATGGTAGAAAGAAGATAAGGTGAGGAGTAGTAATAGTGAAAGGAAGAGGAAGGAGTGTTTAGAGAGCATGATGGGAAAGAGTTAATAGAATGGTAGTATTAAAATAGAGAAGTATGGTATATAGGTGATAGCATTTATACAGGAACTTGATGTTATCTAGGTAGTAGTTAGTGTATGGAGAATGCAATAGATTGGAGGGGGTGTGGTTTGGAAGTGGGAATAGAATGCAGTTGGTTATGCAGGATAATGATGGGAAGTTGAATAGAAATTGGTTTTGGCGGGAAAAAAGAGGGTGTGGTTTTGGAAGTGGGACACTGATTGGAGTAGTGTGGCAGTGGGTGTGGTTTGTGGAGGGATAAATGTAGATGTACTGGGGCGGGTGGGAATTGGGGGCAGGGTAGGGGAGCGGAGTGAGCCCGAGGGCTTAACGGAGCGGTAGAGCAAAGGAGAAGAATGTGAGGAAGACAATCAGTAGAAGTGGTAGTCAAAGGTAAGCTTGCAGTGAATTGTGAGAGGAAGGAAACTGAGGGAGAAAGGAGTGGAGGGTGGATATATGGATGAAGGCAAGTAGGAGAAGGTGAGAGGTTTTATAAGGGGTAGAGAGGGGGTGTTTAAGGAGGAGTGAGGACAGATGGATGGACCTGGGAGAGAAGCACCACTCTGGTGGTAAAGACCCAGAAAGAGAGATATCAGGTAGAAGGAAAGAAGGCAGATATCATGGACCAAGATAGAGGGAGAAATATAAAAAGGTAGAAAGGGGTACAGTTACCCAGTGTGGGAGAGAGGGGTTGTGGCTGCTGGCTAGCCTGGCAGGTAAGCGTACTGCGACCTGGTGTAAAATGTTTATTATTACTACAAGGTATTAAGCAGTACACATACTTTACTAAAGTCTTGTTAGTTGTGCTCAGGGAGCAGTATGACCTCTTAGTTGGTTTTGCAAGAGTCCTTTTTATGGGTTCTTGGCAAGAGCCTCTGGGAGGGCACTGTTGGTGGGTTAGAATAGGATAGGCAGGAGCCTAAGCTAGAAGAAGCAATGGAGAGAGAAGACAAAAAAATTATGACAACAGTTAATGTAGAATCCTCAAGCAAGCGAGTACACCATACTTAAAAACAATTATTAATTGAGGGCATTAGCGACATTTACAAACATGCCAATTAAATGACACAGTAGAGCCCCAAACAGCTATTGCAAACCATGTGCTAAAAATGCTAAAACAGTTGTGCGTTTAATGAAACGGAAAGTAGTGATAACAAAGTACCACTTACCAAGCAACTAGCACAGTTTAATATAGCGTAGTGTATATTTACAAGATTGCATCCATAGAAGCTACATGTGCCTATTCAGTAATCCACTATAAAATAACCTGGCGGGAAACGCAACTTCCGACTGCACACAGTTAATATGAAGTAGCGTACAGTTTCCTGATTGCATCAGTAGAGGTTACTAGTACATCATTCATTGATAACAAAAAACACTTATCAGGAAACCCAAGTTCCGACTGCACAGCACTTTAATGATTAAGCGTTTGCAGCAGAAACTGAGACACAAGTCCCAGATGCACAGCGCTAATTACAAGCGCTTGCAGCAGAAAAAATACTTAGGTAGGATTTAAAGCAGACTCTTCCCAGACGTCAGTGCGACAGGGGTATAAAGGAACCAGCCAACGCCATTTTCTTCAGTTTTTCTTGCCCCAGATGTCAGGTGCCCCCAGAAGGAAGGCAATACATAAAATTAGGCAAGAATGCAATGCAATATAATCAAAAAACAGTAGTTGCAAGGAAATACACCATAAAAGAATACCCCTAGAGGGGAAGGAGGGAGGGAAACCTGGACTGCAGCTGTATTAGCACTCTAACATCTACATTTATGGTAGGTACAGAACTGTACTATGTTCATCGTGCATACAGCTGCAGTCATAACAGATGGGTAGAATCCCAAAGCTAAGAAAGGGGTGGTAGGCACTAGGTGTAACTAGGAGGAGCCAAAATGCCCTGCAAGACTGCAGTGGCAAAGCCTGCTCTAGATTTGGAGTATAATGGTAGGTTGCAGTGCTTGGAGAAGGTATGCACAGAACTCCAAGTGGCTGCTTCCAAAATATCCTTGGTAGGAACTCCTCTGAGGAAGGCTGCAGAGGTGGCAGTGGCCCTGGTGGAATGAGTTCTAATGCCTGTAGGTACAGTTTTGCCATGAAAGGAATAGCAAAAGCGTATGCAGTGGGCTATCCATTTTGAAATTGTCTGTTTGGAAATTGGCTTTCCTTGAGCTCCTACTGCATAGGCCACAAAGAGCTGTTCTGATTTTCTGAAAGGCTTTGTTCTGTCCAAATAAGAACGCAGTTGTCTGTGGATGTCCAAGGAATGTAGTAATCTCTCCCCTTTGTTTTGAGGATTAGGATAAAAAGTAGGTAAATGTATGGCCTGATTTAAAGCTACCCTGGATACCACTTTAGGCATAAAGGACAGGTTGTCTCGTAAGGAAACTCTGTCCTGATGAAAGATGATAAAAGGCTGGACAGCCATGAGAGCCTGTAATTCTGAAACTCTACGAGCTGAGGTGATAGCCAGAAGGAAAGCTGTTTTCCAGGACAAGTATTGCAAATCTGATGAAGCAGCTGGCTCAAAAGGAGGCAGGGTCAGTTTTTCCAAAATGAAATTAAGATCCCAAGCAGGTACTGGTTGTTTCCTTGGAGGTCTTAAATTCTTAGCCCCTCTGAGAAACTGTCTTAAGAGAGGGTGAGAGAATAAAGGTGGATCAGTGTTGTATTCTGCAGAAATGGCTGAGGCATGGATTTTGGAGAAGAAAGTCTACTGCTTAGCAGTTCAGTCAAATATTGTAGTATTTGAGGTAAATTCAGTTTTCCAGGGTCCTGGCCCTTTTTCTCATTCCAGGCACAAAAACGTTTCCATTTTGCGGAGTAAGCTTTTCTAGTTGATGGCCTTCTGGCCTCCAAAATGACATCCTACACCTCCTTGGAGAGTAGGGCCTGCTGTGATGCTAAGGAATCTTCCATGCGGCTAGATTGAGTGTTTTAGCTGACTGTGAAGAGTTTTGAAGCTGTGTCGAGTCAGAAGAGGTGGCATTAGAGGTGGGGTCCATGGTGGGGAATGCGTCAGGCTCCTCAGGAGTGGGTACCAGTGTTGCCTTGGCCAGTCCAGAGCAATGAGGATCATCTTTGGTCTGTCTGCTCTGGTCTTCAATAGAACTTTGGGCAGCAGAGGAAGAGGTGGGAAGGCATAAACTGTCATTGATGTCCAGCTGAAAGAGAGAGCGTCCACTCTCCAGGCCTTTGGATGGAAGATCCTTGAGCAGAATTTTGTCAATTGATGATTTTTGTGGGAGGCAAATAGATCTACGTCTGGCCTTCCCCATTCTTGGATTATTTCTGTAAAAACTTTTGGATGCAACTTCCATTTGTGTGGATCTGTCATATTCCTGCTTAGGTCATCTGCCAGCGTGTTTTCCTTGCCTGGCAAGTACTGTGCTTGTAATTCCATTTGTAATTCCATGGTCATGTTCCAAAGTGACATGGCCAGTCTGCATAGGGGGTAAGAATGGGTTCCTCCCTGCTTGTTTATATACCACATATCTGTGGTGTTGTCCGTTCTTATCAATAGTTGACCTGGTTGTAGAAAGTTCTTGAAAGCTATAATAGCATTTATTACTGCTAGCATTTCTTTTTGATTGATGTGAAGGTGCTTTTCTTTTTGGGACCATTGGCCCTGAATGCACCGATCTGTCATGTGCGCCCCCCAGGCGTAGTCAGAGGCATCTGTTGTGATAAAGTACAGTTTTGTACCTACCATAAATGTAGATGTTCGAGGATTCCCTTGCTGCAGTCCTGACAATTGGGTATAGTCCGCGTCCCAGTCGGCCCGAATACCAGAGTATAAGGCTGACGTCGGTCATGGCGCCTTAGACTGACGTCAGTACGTCAGGGTACTAATGCGCATGACCGGCGCCATTTCCTCAGTCTTTTCTTGCCCCAGATGTCAGAAGACCCAAAAAGACAAGTCCCAAAAACAACCTGCAGCAAAAAACATGTACAATATATACAGTAATATATACAAAAAACATAAGCATGTAAACTCACCTACACAACCACCCTGAAACACAGAGGGGAAGGAGGGAGGAGTAAATTGGACTGCAGCAAGGGAATCCTCGAACATCTACATTTATGGTAGGTACAAAACTGTACTATGTTCTTCGTCTTCCCTTGCTGCAGTCCTGACAATTGGTAGAATCCCAAAGCAGAGGTAAGGGAGGCTGGCAAATTATAAAGTAGCAGGAGCTGACAACATGCCTTGTAAAACAGCTGTGGCAAAACCAGCTCTAGTCTTAGAGTATATAGGCAGGTGATAATGCCTAGAGAAAGTATGCACTGAACTCCAAGTAGCCGCTTCCAGAATATCCTTAGTTGCCACCCCCCTTAGAAATGCTGTTGAAGTGGCAGTAGCCCTAGTGGAATGAGGCCTAATCCCAGCTGGAACCTCTTTGCCATGATGGGAATAACAAAATGCAATGCAATGCAAAAGCCAATCCACCTAGAAATAGTTTGTTTTGACACAGGCTTGCCCTGTGAACTTAAAGCAAAAGAAACAAGTAACTGCTGAGACTGCCTAAAATCTTTAGTCCTGCTCAAATAATAACGCAATTGCCTGTGTACATCTAAAGTGTGCAAAATCTTTTCCCCTTTATTTTGAGGATCTGCAAAAAATGTAGGCAAATGAATAGTTTGGTTTAAAGCCACACTAGAAACCACCTTAGGCATAAAGGAAGGATTAGTACGTAATGATACCCTGTCCTTATGGAAAATCAAAAAGGGCTCTACTGCCATAAGGGCCTGCAACTCAGACACCCTTCTTGCAGAAGTAATAGCCAACAGAAAAGCAGTCTTCCATGACAAATATTTCAATTCAGCAGTAGCTGCAGGCTCAAAAGGTTGTAGAGTAAGTTTTTCCAACACAAAATTGAGATCCCAAGCAGGAGTAGGAGTGGTGCTGTCTTGTGTTTTTGGTAGCGTGCTCCAGACTTTGTCTCTGTCTCATGGTAGCAAGAGTACTGTTGCAGAGCCATGGCGCTGATTTAGTTTTTATTCTCTTTGTCCGTAAGAGAGCTTGGGAGTCTAGTAATTTTAAAAATGTTGAGTTGAAGTGTGAGACAGCATTGTCTAGGGGTAGTGTTTTTAAACAATTCCAGTTAATTGCTTGTAATGAGCTTGAAAAGGTTATTGGGTTGAAGTTTTTGGTCACGGATAGTAATGTAGTTGTGGGTTCGTTGGAGGATAGTGGCAAGCCGGTGGGTAAAGGTGGGTATGTGGTCACCAAGTGGGTCGGGAAGAGTGCCACTGTTGGTGAAATAGTGAGGATGGGAGACTAGAATCAATCCAATATACTCCCATTGGAGGAGTTTCTGGCAGGTGAGTTACTGAAGTGATCAGTTGTGAGAAATTGTAGAGGTTGATGTTAATAGATTTGTAGGAGTCTGGATAAGGGCCCAGTTAATATTTACATCTCCTAGGATTATGGTTTCATTACTAATGTTACTGGATAGCCAGGAAAGGATAAGTTCGAGTGTGGAGATATTATCACCTGGGGGGATATAAAGGGAAGCTATACATATGTGTTTATGCTTATTGATTTGTAGTTGGGAGGAGAAGTTTGGCGTTGTTAAAGTGTGGAATAGGTTTGTTGTAGGGAGTAACTACTAGGAGGAAGTAAATAGGAGGGCTACTCCTCCACCTTTTTATGAGGTCTGTCTTTTCTATGATGGAGTAGTTTGGAGGAACAATTTTAGAGTCTTTAATGTGTGGTTTTAGCCAGGTTTCAGAAATAGTCAGGATGTCAGGTTTATTGTGTGTGAGCCAAGCATGAAGGTTTGGGACTTTGTTTACTATGCTTTGGGAGTTAAAGGAAGTGAGTAATAGGGATTTATTTGTAGCGGTTATAGTGGTGGGGCCCGGATTTGGATGGATGTCTCCAGATGTGAGAGTGCTAATCAGATGTAATATGGAATTGTTTAGGTGAGTAACTAGCAAGGAGATGAGATTGGGTTCTTTTGTGAAATGAAGGGCTTTGCTAGTAGTTATGGAGATAGGGTTAGTATGGCAGGAGATAACTTTGTGTCGAAAAAGAAGGAGGTTTTCTGAGGGGTATAAATTGGGGGAAATAAGAGAGTATGAGTGTGAGAAAGGTGAGTTGTGAGGATTAGTTATGTGAAAGGGTTGGAAGTGGATGGAAATTGTGGGCTGAGAAAGATGGTAGAAAAGAAGATAAGGTGAGGAGTAGTAATAGTGAAAGGAAGAGGAAGGAGTGTTTAGAGAGCATGATGGGAAAGAGTTAATAGAATGGTAGTATTAAAATAGAGAAGTATGGTATATAGGTGATAGCATGTATACAGGAACTTGATGTTATCTAGGTAGTAGTTAGTGTATGGAGAATGCAATAGATTGGAGGGGGTGTGGTTTGGAAGTGGGAATAGAATGCAGTTGGTTATGCAGGATAATGATGGGAAGTTGAATAGAAATTGGTTTTGGCGGGAAAAAAGAGGGTGTGGTTTTGGAAGTGGGATACTGATTGGAGTAGTGTGGCAGTGGGTGTGGTTTGTGGGGGGATAATTGTAGATGTACTGGGGCGGGTGGGAATAGGGGGCAGGGTAGGGGAGCGGAGTGAGCCCGTAGGGCTTAACGGAGCGGTAGAGCCAAAGGAGAAGAATGTGAGGAAGACAATCAGTAGAAGTGGTAGTCAAAGGTAAGCTTGCAGTGAATTGTGAGAGGAAGGAAACTGAGGGAGAAAGGAGTGGAGGGTGGATATATGGATGAAGGCAAGTAGGAGAAGGTGAGAGGTTTTATAAGGGGTAGAGAGGGGGTGTTTAAGGAGGAGTGAGGACAGATGGATGGACCTGGGAGAGAAGCACCACTCTGGTGGTAAGGACCCAGAAAGAGAGATATCAGGTAGAAGGAAAGAAGGCAGATATCATGGACCAAGATAGAGGGAGAAATATAAAAAGGTAGAAAGGGGTACAGTTACCCAGTGTGGGAGAGAGGGGTTGTGGCTGCTGGCTAGCCTGGCAGGTAAGCGCACTGCACCTGGTGTAAAATGTTTATTATTACTACAAGGTATTAAGCAGTACACATACTTTACTAAAGTCTTGTTAGTTGTGCTCAGGGAGCAGTATGACCTCTTAGTTGGTTTTGCAAGAGTCCTTTTTATGGGTTCTTGGCAAGAGCCTCTGGGAGGGCACTGTTGGTGGGTTAGAACAGGATAGGCAGGAGCCTAAGCTAGAAGAAGCAATGGAGAGAAGACAAAAAATTATGACAACAGTTCATGTAGAATCCTCAAGCAAAGTACACCATACTTAAAAACAATTATCAATTGAGGGCATTAGCGACATTTACAAACATGCCAATTAAATGACACAGTAGAGCCCCAAACAGCTATTGCAAACCATGTGCTAAAAATGCTAAAACAGTTGTGCTTAATGAAACGGAAAGTAGTGATAACAAAGTACCACTTACCAAGCAACTAGCACAGTTTAATATAGCGTAGTGTATATTTACAAGATTGCATCCATAGAAGCTACATGTGCCTATTCAGTAATCCACTATAAAATAACCTGGCGGGAAACGCAACTTCCGACTGCACACAGTTAATATGAAGTAGCGTACAGTTTCCTGATTGCATCAGTAGAGGTTACTAGTACATCATTCATTGATAACAAAAAACACTTGTCAGGAAACCCAAGTTCCGACTGCACAGCACTTTAATGATTAAGCGTTTGCAGCAGAAACTGAGACACAAGTCCCAGATGCACAGCGCTAATTACAAGCGCTTGCAGCAGAAAAAATACTTAGGTAGGATTTAAAGCAGACTCTTCCCAGACGTCAGTGCGACAGGGGTATAAAGGAACCAGCCAACGCCATTTTCTTCAGTTTTTCTTGCCCCAGATGTCAGGTGCCCCCAGAAGGAAGGCAATACATAAAATTAGGCAAGAATGCAATGCAATATAATCAAAAAACAGTAGTTGCAAGGAAATACACCATAAAAGAATACCCCAGAGGGAAGGAGGAGGAAAGTGGGACTGCAGCTGTATTAGCACTCTAACATCTACATTTATGGTAGGTACAGAACTGTACTATGTTCATCGTGCATACAGCTGCAGTCATAACAGATGGGTAGAATCCCAAAGCTAAGAAAGGGGTGGTAGGCACTAGGTGTAACTAGGAGGAGCCAAAATGCCCTGCAAGACTGCAGTGGCAAAGCCTGCTCTAGATTTGGAGTATAATGGTAGGTTGCAGTGCTTGGAGAAGGTATGCACAGAACTCCAAGTGGCTGCTTCCAAAATATCCTTGGTAGGAACTCCTCTGAGGAAGGCTGCAGAGGTGGCAGTGGCCCTGGTGGAATGAGTTCTAATGCCTGTAGGTACAGTTTTGCCATGAAAGGAATAGCAAAAGCGTATGCAGTGGGCTATCCATTTTGAAATTGTCTGTTTGGAAATTGGCTTTCCTTGAGCTCCTACTGCATAGGCCACAAAGAGCTGTTCTGATTTTCTGAAAGGCTTTGTTCTGTCCAAATAAGAACGCAGTTGTCTGTGGATGTCCAAGGAATGTAGTAATCTCTCCCCTTTGTTTTGAGGATTAGGATAAAAAGTAGGTAAATGTATGGCCTGATTTAAAGCTACCCTGGATACCACTTTAGGCATAAAGGACAGGTTGTCGTAAGGAAACTCTGTCCTGATGAAAGATGATAAAAGGCTGGACAGCCATGAGAGCCTGTAATTCTGAAACTCTACGAGCTGAGGTGATAGCCAGAAAGAAAGCTGTTTTCCAGGACAAGTATTGCAAATCTGATGAAGCAGCTGGCTCAAAAGGAGGCAGGGTCAGTTTTTCCAAAATGAAATTAAGATCCCAAGCAGGTACTGGTTGTTTCCTTGGAGGTCTTAAATTCTTAGCCCCTCTGAGAAACTGTCTTAAGAGAGGGTGAGAGAATAAAGGTGGATCAGTGTTGTATTCTGCAGAAATGGCTGAGGCATGGATTTTGGAGAAGAAAGTCCACTGCTTAGCAGTTCAGTCAAATATTGTAGTATTTGAGGTAAATTCAGTTTTCCAGGGTCCTGGCCCTTTTTCTCATTCCAGGCACAAAAACGTTTCCATTTTGCGGAGTAAGCTTTTCTAGTTGATGGCCTTCTGGCCTCCAAAATGACATCCTGCACCTCCTTGGAGAGTAGGGCCTGCTGTGATGCTAAGGAATCTTCCATGCGGCTAGATTGAGTGTTTTAGCTGACTGTGAAGAGTTTTGAAGCTGTGTCGAGTCAGAAGAGGTGGCATTAGAGGTGGGGTCCATGGTGGGGAATGAGTCAGGCTCCTCAGGAGTGGGTACCAGTGTTGCCTTGGCCAGTCCAGAGCCATGAGGATCATCTTTGGTCTGTCTGCTCTGGTCTTCAATAGAACTTTGGGCAGCAGAGGAAGAGGTGGGAAGGCATAAACTGTCATTGATGTCCAGCTGAAAGAGAGAGCGTCCACTCTCCAGGCCTTTGGATGGAAGATCCTTGAGCAGAATTTTGTCAATTGATGATTTTTGTGGGAGGCAAATAGATCTACGTCTGGCCTTCCCCATTCTTGGATTATTTCTGTAAAACTTTTGGATGCAACTTCCATTTGTGTGGATCTGTCATATTCCTGCTTAGGTCATCTGCCAGCGTGTTTTCCTTGCCTGGCAAGTACTGTGCTTGTAATTCCATTTGTAATTCCATGGTCATGTTCCAAAGTGACATGGCCAGTCTGCATAGGGGGTAAGAATGGGTTCCTCCCTGCTTGTTTATATACCACATATCTGTGGTGTTGTCCGTTCTTATCAATAGTTGACCTGGTTGTAGAAAGTTCTTGAAAGCTATAATAGCATTTATTACTGCTAGCATTTCTTTTTGATTGATGTGAAGGTGCTTTTCTTTTTGGGACCATTGGCCCTGAATGCACCGATCTGTCATGTGCGCCCCCCAGGCGTAGTCAGAGGCATCTGTTGTGATAACTTGATTTGCTTGAGGCTTGCTGAAAGCAAGACCTGTGTTTGTTTGACATGCTTGAGCCCACCACAGAAATTCCTTTTATAGACACGGAATTAGTGGTATTATTGTTTCCAAACTGTGGCTGTGTTGAGACCATGTGTTTTTCAGGTACCATTGTAGTTTTCTCATATGCAGCTTTCCACATGGGATTAGTAAGAAGCAAGATGCCATGAATCCCAGAGCTTGCAGGATTTTCCTTGCAGTAAGCCTGGTGCAATTTGCTAGTGTTCTGAAGTATTGAATTAGTTGCCCCTGCTTCTCTGGCGTGAGGTAGGCCATCTGGGTGTTTGTGTCCAAGTTGTCACCCAGGAAAATTATCTTCCGAGAGGGTATTAGCCTTGACTTCTTTTTGTTGACTGTGTATCCCAGAGAGTTCAATAACATTATTACATAAACCAGATGTTTCAGTAGAATGTGTTTGCTGTCTGCTTGGATCAGGCAGTCATCCAAATAGGGATATATTTGTATCCCTTGAAGTCTGCAGTAGGCAATTACTGATGCCAGGCATTTCGTGAATACTCTGGACGCAGTAGATAAGCCAAAGGGCAATGCAGAGAATTGATAAGGAGTTGAACCTACAAGAAATCTGAGGTATCTTCTGCAATTTTGTCTGACTGGGACATGCAGGTATGCCTCCTTGAGGTCCAATGTTACCAGCCAAGACTCCTTGCCCAGCATGGGAAGAAGCTGCTGTAGAGTGAGCATCTTGAATTTTGGTACGAGTAGAAATGTGTTTAGGGTGGATAGATCCAAAATAGGTCTCCAATCTTTTCCCCTTCCTTGGCACCAGAAAAAGCCTGGAATAAAACCCTTGACCTTGTTCGTGTGTAGGTACCTTTTGAATAGCTTTCATGTTTGAGATCTGTAATTTGCCTTTGTGCCTCTGCCCTTTGATTGTGTGGCAGGTTTGGCATGCCTCTAGTTTTTGGAAGGGTGTGAAAATGGAATTTGTAGCCTCTGTTTATAATGTCCAGGATCCATTTGTCCTTTGTGACAATTACCAATTTCTTGAAAATAATGCCAGCTTTCCTCCCAAGGGGGCTGCCATTTGAGACCTGGTTGGCATGCAAAGGGGAAGTCATTGGGTTTGCTTTCTGATAGATTGTGAGTTGTCCTCACCACCTCTTTGTGAAGGAGCTTGCCATTGTCTGCCTCTATACGATCCTTGGGATTGTCCTCTGCCCCTCTGGCGCCTGTATCTGCCTCTTTGGGGGTCTGTCTGTGGCAGGAAAGGACCAGTTTTTGGAAGGCCAATTTCTACTAAAACGTGGGGGTTGGACCTGTAGGAATTCTTTCACAGTTTGCATTGATTTAGCCTTTTCCTCCATTTTCCTTAATACCTCCTCAGCATTAGCACCAAATAGCACATCCTTTTGAAGAGGAGCATCTAGTAATTTAGCTTTGACATGATCAGGCAAGGCTTGTTCCTTGAGCCAGGCATGCCTACGTATGACTGATCCTGTAACCGTAGCTCTGCATGAGGCCTCTAGAGCATCAAAACCACATTGTAAGGTATGCTTACCCACTTGTTCTGCACTATGCATCAAATCCTGCAACTCCATCCAGTCTGGTTGTTCAGGTTGTGACATTTTACTTTTCAATTGTGATGACAAAAACTGTTGGTATTTTAGCATATGAAACTGACAGTTTAAGGCCCTCATGGATAAGGTAGCAGAGGTATATACCTTTTTTCCCCACCTTTCTAAGGATCTGGAATCTCTCTCGGAAGGCAATGGATTTTTAGCAATGAAGGCCTTAACTCCCTTGGGGCCCTGTGAGATGGTTTCTGGGTCAGCAGCATGGCTCTTGTATAGAAATTGATGCGAGTCAGGGACCCTGTAGTACCGGTCAGGCTTAACTGGAGCTGGAGGTAGAGAGTCCGGGTTAAGGCAGGCCTCCGAATAAACATCTAGGATGTCCAAGACAGGAGGTATAGCCAGAGGCCTGTGCTGAGGAAGCAAGAGAAATTCCCTGAGCCTTTTCTTAGAATCAGAATAATCCTGGCCTTCCCAATGGAAGTGTTCCCTTAAGGTATGCAAAGTTTCCCCAAATGAGTAATCCTCAGGGGGGGATACAAAAGGGATGGACTCCTCCGCATCAGAGTCTTCAAAAAGGGAGTAAGAATGTTCCTGATCATCAGAGTGCTCTGAAATAATGGAGCCCTGATCAGAGGAGGGGGAATCTTCCTCCATTCTAGGCCTTTTGTCCGGAGGGGGCTGAGAACCTCTGATAAGAGTAATTAAATCCTCAGCTATTTTAACCCATCTGTTTCTTAGGCATGGGGCCTGGAGATGGGCCCTGAGCAGCTGGCCTCAGAGTGCATGGTTGCTTTAGACTTAGTGAAAGCCTTGATAGAGAAAGAAGAGGAAGGTCTGAAGACACCTTGAGTGGAGGTGGACCTGTCCACATTCTGCGCTTCAACGCCAACAGTGGCTTCGGTATCTGTAGTCGGGGTGTGGGCAGAGGATCCTGCGACCTCAGGTACAGGAGACACCGTCAAACACAGGTCGTCGGTAGGCAGGGGCTGTGTAGGCTCCTCACTGAGAACCGGACCACGTGTAACTGGCTTTGGCGTGGTGTCGGTAGAGGCCGCGGACCTCAAGTGTCGGTCCTTGTCTCAGTTTTTTAGACAAAACCGGAGTCGGAGTATCCGACGACATAGTATAGTTAAATGCTTTTCCAAAATAATGCTGGGCGAACTCCGCCCGATGCTTAATAGTGCGTTTGTTGAATGTAGCACAAAAGCAGCAGACCGAAACCTCGTGGTCTGGGCCTAAACAAGGTATACAGAGGGAATGGAAATCCTTATGCGGTATTTGCTTCCCACAAGAAATACAATTATTAACTTTGTCTGACATCAGTCAGAGGCAAGAAAAGGTTCCCCAACGGAGTACTTAGCTTTCAAGAAGACTTCGGTTTCCAAATTTTCGTAATCTCAGGAGCTGGCCGACCGGCACTTGCGAACTGCTTCTGCTTCGGGCACCGCGAAGCAAGAAAGACTGAAGAAAATGGCGTCGGCTGGTTCCTTTATACCCCTGTCGCACTGACGTCAGGGAAGAAGCGACGACAACCGACGCCAGACCTACACTTTGGAATTCGGCCGACCGAGGACCCGCCTGACGGCAGGAGAACCCATCTGTTATGACTGCAGCTGTATGCACGATGAACATCTAGTCTGTGTAGTCTATTGGAGTACATAACTGGAGTCCATACACACGAATCACTTCCTTAATTACACATTAATAAAATATGTTCCTAAAACATCAAATCTATTTGAGAACACTCACTGATGGGCCTACAGCTGGGGTCATCCTTTTCACCAATCAATTTTTTTCCCCAAGGTCAACACCAGAGGATGTGGTGCACTGACTATATAAAAAAAACACACTTGCTCCACATAAAGGCCAGTTCACCTTCAGCCACCAAAAAGTACCTTGACGCAGAACAAGAAATGACAAGACTGGCTTCCCAATTACTAACAAGCAATGCAGTAGTTCTACCTGCACAAATGACAGAATTCCTACACCTGGGGTTGGCTGGACAGGGGATGGCAGAGTAATAATGAAGATCCTTTCACAGAAATGTATAGTAAATTTATTACTTAAAACATCAATGAACCTTTAGTGGTTGGGAAGACTTCCAAGCAAGAAGCCAGAAGGGTGGAAGGACTAACAGCACCATCAGAGAACAAAGACCAGAAGTATTAGTCCTGGAGTACTGCCTCGCACCCTGAAGCTCTCTAATCACATAGTAGCAGTCAATACAACAACACAGTGAGAAGGCAAATTTCCACAAATAGTTGCTGTGACCAATGTCTGCAAAAAGGTATTCTATATCAAGAAACTACTCCTAGACTTCTGAAAACCTTGACTGCAGCACAGGCTAATGGGTGGAGCCACTGAAGAGAGTAAGATTTCATTCAGCTAAGAAATTAGTAATTGGTAAAGGTAAATCCAACGTTCACTGGAGGTATGGAATGGATTAGTTCTCCATCTACAACAAGTGAAACTACTTCACTTGACTAGAGTATTTTAGCGAAATGAAAAGGACTCTCTCACGCACTGTTTCCAGTCACATGAAGAACTTTAGGTGGGATGGACTGGTTCATGGACAAAAACTTCTATGGAGATGCAGGGTTAAGGTGGCAATACCCCAGTCACAGAAAGATTACAGAGGAATTACGTCAGTTAAATAATACCTGAATCTCCAGGACCTTCTTGAAGAGGCAGGTCTAAAAGAAAAGGGAGATTAGCCAGAGGATGAACCTCAACCCCACTAAACCTGCAGGCCCAACTTCAGACAGGCAGGTTTGTCAAATATGACATCCAATTCCTAACAAAGAGATGGCTTGTTTAAAGGGGTCAGTGACTTGGTACCCGAAGAAAGAACTGCTCATCTTATCAGACCAGGGTCTCAGCATTGCCCTATACCAGAAAAAAATGTCAGAAAACTAATAAGTTCCAAATAAAAGTAAGGTCTAACAGGAGAAATTTCCAAAACTTCAAAACAAGTGCTGCTGACAAGTATGTCTACCATAATAGTAGACATTACAGTAGTAAGGTTATATCCCATCTTATTTGAGTCTTCTCTGGTCAAACATGCTAAACATTATGGCTTCTCTTCCTCATATGCAGGCTCACAGAGGGCAGTCACATATGTATGGGTATGCCTCTCTCTCATCCCAAACCTATGCTTGTCCTCTACAGTTTCAGACAGGATTCCTTAGACAGAAAAATGGAAGTTGTACAGACATAACCCTACTTGTGTGTAACTAATTAAAAACTAACCCTGTGTGTGTAACTAAATAAATTCATAAAATGAGTGCGTGTAAATTTAATGAATTGTGCATATTCTATCGCCATGATGTAGGTAAGGAACCCGATAAGCTCACAAAATGATAGCTGTAGCAATGAAGTAACTGACAAACTTATTGCTAACCAAGTACCATACTATAAAAGTACATAATCCACCTTTTAGCAAGAAAGACCATCAGAAATGGCAAAAAAAAAAAGATTCCTAAAAAGGTAATGGGAAAGAAAATCATCAAAATTAATAAAAATAATTATACAAACATGGGTTTGTTGTTAGTCTTCATTTGTTCATTCAATTATACAAATATGGATGTGTGCATGCATGTACACACATGCATTTCAGGCTCATGAGACCATAGTGGTTACCTATGCGTCCTCCTTGTGCCTCATTGCATAAACATATGCAGACAAATATTATTGTGGCTGAAATTCGAAAGAATGCAATCTTCAGAACAGCAGAACTGAAAACATGAAGACAGGGAGAGCAAGGTTGGGGTAAGCTGGACTATTCCCCAGACTCTCAGATGCAACAACTTTTGAAGTATTATTCAATAACAGAGGTGTGGTGAGAGCAAAATACCCCACCGACAGACTGACTCATAACTCTCAAACTCCCAACGCAAGAATTTAGACAAAACCAAAAATAACGAGGTTCAGTGGCTCAATCAGGGAAAGATTTTAAATATTGTTCTTATAAAGTGAGAAAGTTGACAGAACATGCATTTTCTGAAGGACATTAATTCTGAAATCCAATTCTCTGTCATTATTTAATAACTTCAATGATTTGCCAGAAAAACACACTGAGGAACTGGGCAAAAATATAAGGCAACTGGAACATTCTTTGAATTGCCAGAGAGTTGGAAGGTATGGATAAACTACAGGTAGAAGCCTCTCCCCCTGCAAAAACACTTCAATGTCATTACAGCAAGTTAAGAATTTTCTTAGTTACAAGACTTGCAATTTCACGTCACACACATGACAGTTATGTAACAGAACGGTGAAACATACATTAAGCACCAGTAACACTTAAACTGTATATATTAGGAATGAAAGAAAGTTGCAATCAAACCAGGGGGGAAAATTCCTGACAGAAAAAGTACAGTTGTGTACACTTACCATAAATGTAGATGTTTGAGTGTCTTCACTGTTGCACTCATCACATTTGGGTTACCCCTGCTGGGGTACCCCTCGGCCGGCCTGAATACCAGAGACTTAGTATTTCTGGGTCGGTTGCTGTCGCTTGAAGACTGACGTCAGGTCGTCAGGGGTATAAAGGAAGGCAGCAGAGACCATTACATCAATTTTTCTTGCCCTAACTGGTCAGCAGCCCCCAAAATAGGACGCCAGGCTCTGGTGGCAGGACCCTACCAGTGGAAAAACAACAACAATATGTCCCTTTCTAAAGAAAGGGGAACAACAAGGAAGAAAGGTAACAGAAAAAGGGGGAAAGAGGGGGGGAAACTAGGACTGCAACAGTGAAGACACTAACATCTACATTTATGGTAAGAGTACAACTGTACTATGTTCTTCGTGTTTCACTGTTGCAGTCATCACATTTGGGTAGATTCCCAAAAACTGAGGAAATGGGTGGAGGCAGTCAAGGAAGCTAGGGGCTGGCTAGCATGCCCTGCAAGACTGCAGAGGCAAAACCAGCCCTGGATTTAGAAGAGAGGCAGGTGGTAAAGCTTGGTAAAGGTGTGAACAAATGTCCAAAGTGGCAGCCTCCAGGATGGCCCTGGTGGGGACTCCTGAGAAATGCTACAGAGGTGGAGGCTGCTCTAGTGGAGTGGGTCCTGACCCCCTTGGGGGGAGGCTTGCCATGCTGCTTGTAGCAGAAATGGATGCTGTGTGCTAACCACTTAGAAATGGTTTGCTTGGAGATGGCTTTGCCCTCTGCCCCTGAAACAAAGCTAACCAGCAGTTGATCAGATTTTCTGAAGGGTTTAGTCTTGTCCATATAGCATCTGAGCTGTCTGTGCACCTCTAGAGAGCGTGGAATCCTCTCTCCCTTGTTTTGAGGGTTAGAAAAGAAGGTGGGCAAATGGATGGATTGGTTGAGAGCCACACTGGATTACCACCTTGGGCATGAAGGATGGATTAGTTCGGAGGGATACCCTGTCTGCATGGAAGATGATGAGAATAATCCTTGTTTTTTCCTCCCTTATTTTGATCAGTACATTGGGAATGAGAGGTAGGAGAGGAAAGGCATAGACTGAGAGGTGTACTCAGGGGAAGGACAAGGCATCTACTTTCCATGCCATGCAGTGATGCTTCCTGGTGCAGAATTTGCTGAGCTGATGGTTGGTGCGGGAGGCAGAGGTCGACCTCCAGGGTTCCCCATTTCTGAGTTATTAGCAAGAAAGTGTTTCTGTTGAGCTGACATTCATGGGGGTCCAACAGTTTTCTGCTTAATTGGTCTGCCAGGGAGTTGAGAGCATGGCAGGTATTGTGCCACCAGGTGTAATTGCAGAGAAGAGGCTGTGAACCCAAAGGGTCATGGCCCGCCTGCACAGCAGGTAGAGTGAGTTCCTCCCTGCTTGTTGATGTACCACATTCACTGTAGTGGTCTGTTTTGATCAGGAGAACCCCTGGAGAGAGAATGGGTTTGAAAGCTATCAAGGCCTACTGCAGAGCCATCATCTCTTTTGAACTGATTTGCAGGGGGATTTGCTGGGGGTACCACTGGCCCTGTATACACCTGCCATCCAGATGTGCACCCCAAGCATAGTCTGATGAGTCTGTGGTGAGGGTTTGGGCGGTGGAGTGTGGGGAGAAGGGCAGTCCATTGTTGTGGAAGCAGGCTGTTGCTCACAAAATAAATTCCTCCCTTGGGTAATGAATAATAGGTAAAAGAATTTCCAGATCTTGAGAGAGTGCTGACACCAAAGGCTCTTTAGGTACCACTGATGTTTCCTCACATGCAGTCCACTGATGTTTCCTCACATGCAGTCTGGCATATGGAATAAGGAGTATGCAAGATGCTATGAACCCCAGGGCTTGCAGGATTTCCCTTGCAGAAAGCTGGGGCCTGATGGCCAGTTGAGAGAAGTAAGCTAATAGGAAACTTTGTGTACCTGGTGTTTAGGCATGCCATCTGGGATGCTGTGTCCAGAGTTGCTCTCGGCAAGATTATCCTTTCGGTGGGTACCTGTTTGGATTTCTTTTCATCGATTGTGTATCCTTATAAGGAGGTTAGTAGGTCCTTTACAGAACCAAGGTCTTTGAGCAGCTTTTCCTGGTTGTCTGCCTGAATAAGGTAGTCGTCTAAGTTGGGATAAATTTGAATATTTTTTTTCTCAGCAAAAAGCAATGGCCAGTGGCAGGCATTTTCTGAAAACTCTGGGAGCAGTAGATAAGCCAAAGGGAAAAGCAGAGAATTTTAAGTGTTGAGATCCTGCCCTGAAGCAAAGATATTTTCTGCAGGACTCCCTAATGGGAATGTGGAGGTAGGCCTCTTATGTCCAGGGTGACTAGTCAAGCGTCCTTGGACAGCATGGGTAGGTAGCTAGCAGCTGCTAGAGGGTGAGAATTTTGAATTTTGGGATCACCAGGAAGGTGTTTAGAATGGACAGGTGAAGGATGGGATGCCAGGTGCCCTCTTTTCTGGGTACCAGAAAAAGTCTGGAGTAGAAGCCTTGGCCTACCTGCTCTGCAGGAACGTGTTCTACTGCTCCCCAGGAGAGCAGGGTATGGATTTGCTTTTAAGCCTCTGCCCCTTGATGTGGTGGAAGATATGGGAACCCTTTGGGGGTTGGGAAGGGTGTGGAAGGAGAATTTGTACCCCTGAGACACAATGTTCAGAACCCATTGGTCCTTGGTAATGGTGGCCCAGGTGCTGTGAGTGAAGGGAGAGTTTTCCTCCTAGGGATATGTGATGGTGGGCAGAGGCAAGGGTAGGAAGGGAGATGAGTCATTGTTTTTGCCATAAATGGGTGGCTTAGATCTCCCTGGTTTTGAAGTGGAGACAGTCCACTGCTTAGATCTCTGCAACCCATGAGACTGCTGTCTTGGAGGTCTGTTTCCATGGGGCTGAGGCTGGCCCCGTTTACTAGGTGCAAGAAAGGACCAGTGCTTGGAAGGAAAATGCCTGCTGAACCTAGGGGGCTGTACCTGAAAAAAATCTTTTAACATTCTGAATAGATTTTGCTTTTTCTTCCATCTTTTTTTAACACCTCTTCTGCTTTAGTACCAAATAAGTTATTTGTGCAAGGGTGTAAAAAACAATTTTGATTTGACATGGTCTGGCAGGGGCTGTTCCTTCAGCCAAGCACATGTTCTAATGACAGATCCAGTGACTGCTGCCCTGCAAGAAGCTTCTAGGGCGTCAAAACACCAGTGCAAAGTGTGTTTAGTTAGTTGACCAGCAGAGTGTATTAATTCCTGTAAATCTTTAGATTCTGCCCGTGCAGGAAAGGAGAAAATTTGTTTAAGGAGTTCCAAGGCATGTTGCTGATATTTAAGCATATGGAACTGACAACCGAGTGCCCGGACAGCAAGGGTAGCTGAGGTGTATACTTACTTACCCCATCTGTCCAGTGCTCTGGAATCCCTAACTAAGGGGGTGGGATTCTTAGCTGAAGTAGCTTTAACCCCTTTTGGCCCTTGAGTAATGACCTCTGGGTCCGCTATTGGATTTTTAGAGAGATATTTGTGAGAGTCAGGGACTCTGTAGTACCGTCTGGTTTTCTGTGAGAAAAAGGGAGGGCATATGGATTCAAGCTGGATTCAAGGAAGACAATCTACCACATCTAGGGACTGGGGGGATGGCTTAGGGCCTGTGCTGTGGAAGGTCCAGGAACTCTGAGTCTCTTTTTAGACTGTGGCTGGTCTTCACTCTCCCATTTGAAATGCTCCCTTAACGTATGCAGGGTTTCCCCAAAGAAAAATCCTCTGGGGGAGAAGCTGAAGGAATTGATTCCTCTGCATCAGAATCCTCATATGTAGAGAGGGGCTGCATGTCTTCATAGCCAGACGCATCAGATTCATCTGTCTTGTTCAGACAAAACTTCTGGAGACAGATCTCTTTCTTTTTGAGGGAGTCCCCTAATCAGCATGATAAGGTCCTCTGTTTTCTAAGCATTTGTGACTGAGGCAAGGGGACAGGAGCCAAAGAATGGCTGCAAGTCGGCTTCTGGGGGATGTTTTGACCCCTGGGCCCAAGGAACTCAGTTGGTTTAGAAAGAACTGTTGCCGTGAAAGAAGGCGTCAGTTTATGTCTGGATTCGGTGTTGCGAAGGACTTGAGAAGCCGGTGCCTGCACAGCGGATCTGGACCCATTCAAGGTGGAGAGGGCCGCAGGATCCTTAGACGAAGAAGAGTTCTGCAGTATTCCAGACTCCAAAATGGTAGAGGCCTGAAATTAACTGAAGTGGGCATCAGGGGCTGTGGAAGTACCTCACTGAATTCTGGAGGACTGACTACCAGCTTGGTGGTAGCTTCATTGGAAGGTTTAGTCCTGTGCAGTCTCTGTCTTTATCTTTACGTGTTTTCGGAAGGTCTGCTGTTAGATGGCTTACGGAAGCCGTATCGGAATTAGAGGACTGTAAACGGAAATATCTGGCTACAATAAAGGCCTGAAGATGAATAGTTCTGGCACTAAAGCACAGAACCGACAACGAGGGACGCCATGATCTGGGCCTAGGTAAGTGCCGGAGTAGGAGTGGAGGTCCCAGTGTGGCATTTGCTTTCCACAGGCAAGACCATTATTAACTTTTTCTGACTGTTAGTGCAACAAAACAAAATCCCCAACGGGGTACTTAGCTTTCAAAGACTAAAATCCCCAACGGGGTACTTAGCTTTCAAAGACTCCAACTTCAATTTGGAAACAAAACTCAGTTAGCGGCCAACCGGCACTCGTGCGAACTGCTTTTGCTTCAGGCTCCATGGCAAGAAACACTGGAGTAATGGTGTCGACTGCCTTCCTTTATACCCCTGACGTTAGTCTTCAAGCGACAGCAACCAATGCAGAAATACAAGTCTTTGGTATTCAGGCAGGCAGAGGGCTACCCCAGAAGGGATAACCCAAATGTGATGACTGCAACAGTGACACACGAAGAAAATCAGAAGCAGCAGACAAATTTCAATTAGTGAAATAAATCCAGGACTATGAAAGGTTTCTGAATCTAGCAGTAGGATAGGATTGAATTCAAGTTGAATCTTGTAACAGTAACACAAATAAGTCACCATCCTGACTACTTATCCAAGATGGAATTTATGTACAAGAGGCAAGAATGTATGTCATCATTGGCCATTAACTCCCTTTTACCACTTTGTGACTGAGGTGAATTTATCAATAAATGAATAAAATGACTACTAAATACACAATGACAAATAAATTATCAAGATGCTGAGCAAAAAGAAAGTTGTCACCATCAGGGGAGGTATTCCCAATAATGCAGTGTTAAAAATTAAAAACATGATAAAACTGTCTAGAAAGCTTTATCACCTCAAGTTTATTAAACAAAATGTAAAATAAATTAAATCAAACCAGAAACTTAATAAAACAGCCTCACTAATCCTGGATATTGATAGTATCAAGCTCAACCATAGCCATAAATAAAATTCAAAGCGATTCAAAATAAGTTAACTAACTTTCTGAACATGTTCGCACTGAAATCATGATGGATCAACATTGCTGAAGAGTTCCTGGAAACATTAAATGGTATAAAATACCACTAAATAACTGTGTGGGGAGGGTTAGTGTGTGCCTTTACTTTTGGTGACCACCCTTCAAAGCCCCACTGTTACAGAAGTAGAGGGCACTGAAACTTCAAAGCACAGCATGAGGTTATAGTCCCAATCTCTCCAGCTGAACAAAACGGCAAAGAAATAACACTTTCACGCCAGAAGTAAAATGACTTCAAGACTGTAGAAACTTTCAGATAAACACAAAGGTAGCTTAAATGCACTACACCTTAAGAACCCATGCTATTCATGCTAAAAACTGACAATGTAATTGAAATCATGAAATACTCCTACAAGTTTGAAGTACAACTATCAGGCCCACATGTTAAATTATTAATACAGAAAATATTAAAGCCAAGAATAACCCTGTGCATAGCTACAGCACTTGCAGGATACATTCCAGCTAAACTGGGCACCAATTTGATGACAATGAACTTGAGGATGCCAAAGACCAGCTGGTTCTTCTACAGTGCCAGCCCTGCACCCTAACAGTTTGTGCCCTGGGCAGCCATTTCTTTTCTCCTTGCCTCTTTTATGGCTTTGATTCTAACACTACAGTAAAATCTGCTGGACATGCTAAATTCACCGGTCCTTGTTCATATCTGGAGAGTTCCAAGACCCTCTCTGTGACCTAGCTTTGTATAGGGCAATGCAGTAGAAGCTGAAGATTCAACTGTTAAGAGAATTTGTGCAAGTTATATTGCCACCCACACAAAACTTGACTAAGAAATTGTGAAATAAGATGCTCAGTGTAGGGATCACCATTGTAGTAGTATTCCTCACGTAGTGGATTTGGAGGAAGACCTGATATTAGAGTTATAGAAAAACTTTCAGAGCTTTAGAGAGACTCTACATGAACAGGACTCTGCCACAGCTGACAGTCCAGCTATTGGTATAAAGGGAGACCTGGTCCTCCATTACTTCATTTTTTATTTATTTATTTTTTTTAAGAGTATAAAAGTAGTCTGCGTCGAACAGTCAGCCTCCAGACAAAAATAGAAGTTATGTTCTTACCATAACGTTCCATGTTAGTTGTCTTCTTCTCGCCTTCTTCTTGCTGGATGGGTTCGGAGCCGACCTCGGCTCCGACTCGGCCACTCTAAAGCTCGAGAGTTGGTTCCACCGGCTCGAGGCTCCCCTTATATCCCACAATGCTAGGCGAGAGTTACCTCAGATCTCGTTTGTAAGCTAACCCCAGCTTATAACAGACACAGTATAACTGTAAAAAACAGAATCCACCTCTAACAACAGGAAGAAGAAGGGAGACCTACATCCTGAAACAAGAAATATGCCTAATAGCATATAGCTAAGAAAGAGGTGGTAGAAAGAGAGGTCACGATCACAACTCCTCTAGGTCTGTCCAGGCCAGAGGGAAGGAGGGTGGGGCCGAAGAAGAAGGCGAGAAGAAGACAACTAACATGGAACGTTATGGTAAGAACATAACTTCTATATGTTAAGTTGTCTATCTCGCCTTCATTCTGCTGGATGGGACCGCCCTAGCACCTTGTCCCGGGTGGCCTAACGGAACAGACTCCTGAGAACAGTGGAACCAAAATTAGCTCTATGCCTAGAAGCTAAATCCAACTTATAATGGGAAATAAAAGTGTGAGGGGTAGCCCAAGTAGCCGCTGCACAAATGGTGTCAATAGGCAGTCTGTCTTGAAGGCTAAAGAAGTAGCCAAAGCTCTGGTGGAATGGGCTTTAGGCTTATTAGGCAGTTTTGGTGTCTAATCTCATAAACAAGGGTAATCAGAGATGTTAGCCATCTGGATAAAGATACCTTTGAAACTGGAAGTCCCTTTCTGCTTTCCGCATAGGAGACAAACAGCTGATCAGATTTTCTGAATTGTTTCGTCCTGTCCAAGTAGTACCTTAATTGACGATGAACATCCAGACAGTGTAATTTTTGTTCAGACCTATTTGAATACTCCGGAAAAAGACAGGGAGGTCAATGCATTGGTTTAGATTTGATGTTGAAACCACCTTAGGCAAAAAGGACGGGTTAGTTAAGGAAACTCTGTCCTTATGCGACCCAAGGTAAGGAGACCGAGAACTGAGTGCTTGAAGTTCTGAAATTCTTCTAGCTGTTGTGATAGCCACCAGAAAGAGACTTTTCCAAGATAATAACTTTGACGAACATGAAGCTGCAGGTTCGAAGGGGAAAGAATCAAAGAAGCAAGAACTAAATTTAGGTCCCAAGGAGAAGGAGGATTTCTTACAGGAGGTCTGAGAAGAAAAACTCCTTTCAAAAAGGCTTTGCAGAGTTTGTGGGACATTAGGGCGGATTCAGAAATACCCACATGGAAATTAGAAATAGCTGCCAATTGAACCTTAAGAGTAGATGGAGATGAACCTGCATGGAAGAGTTCAGCTAGAAAATCAAGGACTAGTTGGATGGAAGCGGTGAAAGGATCTATGTCCTTTCCTTGTGCCCAATATGAAAAGCGTTTCCACTTACTCAAATAAATCTTTCGAGTGGAAGATTTATGGGAAGCTATCAAAATATCTCTAACAGAGTGAGATAATTGAGGAAGCCTGGCTACGGTTGGAAGTGGAGGAACCAAGCAGTGAGGTTCAGAGAAGGGAGGAGCGATGAAACTGACCCGACTGATGGATCAAAAGATCTGGAACTAGGTCCAGATTCCACAGTCGCTCAAAGAAATCGATGCAGAAAGGGGAACCACACTTGTCGAGGCCAGTAAGGAGCAATGAGGATCAATGAGGCCTTCTGAGCGATAGCTTTCTGTATTACTTGAGAGATCAGTGGGAAAGGAGGAAATGCATACAGAAGTCCCGGGGCCAAACTTGGACTAGGCGTCCCTGCTGGGTTGGCCTGGTAAAGGGAATAGAGTGAAGTATTCTCTGCACTTGCTGTTTTGGGGAGTAGCAAAAGATCGCAGCAAGGCTGACCCCACTTGAAAAAATCTCTCACTACAGAGTCTTTCAGAGACCACCGTGAGGCATGAGAATAGCTCTGCTCAACTTGTCCGCAATGTGATTGGACTTCCGGGGATGTGCGTTGCTATCAGAAAACGCTGAGAAGAAATCGCCCATTGCCACAGTCTGAGTCCTTCTCGACACAGGGGCTTTGATCTGGTTCCGCCTTGTTTGTTGATGTACCACACTACAGACATATTGTCTGTCTGGATTGCAATCGTTCCCAAGGGAAGAGAGTGTTGAAGGGCTTGCAACGCTAAAAGCACTGCTCTCATCTCCAGAACATTTATGTGCAAGTGGCATTCATTTGGTTGCCAAGTGCCCTGGACTGTCCTGCCCTGATAATGCCCCCCCCACCCGATCAGGGAGGCATCCGTTGTCAGAGTAGCAACCGGAGGAGGTGGAACAAATGGTCTCCCCAACAGGAGCTGCGGGAAGACATCCACCACATGAGATGCTTTTGCACGCGTGATCATAATGGTGTGAGACATTGGAAGTTCCTGGTATGACCATTGAGAAAAGAGCATCCACTGAAGGATCCGCATGTGGTATCTGGCCAATGGAAGGAGGGTATGGTCGCTGCCATGATTCCCAACACCTTTAGAACTAACCTGGCTTTGGCTCTGTTGTTGTTGAGAAGTAGTGATACCAATTTTGAATGTCTGATATCCTTTGGTTCGTTAGTGTTGCAGACATGTTTACAGTATCTAAATTTGCCTATGTAGGTAATAGTGCGACAAGGCGACAAAACAGACTTTTCGCAATTTATTGAGATACCCAGTTTTGACAGGCGAAAAGTATAATCTCTGGCCATCAGAAGAAGATGCTTGGTGGGAGCTGTGAGGAGCCAGTCGTCCAAATATGGAAACACCTGGAATCCTTGTCGTCTCAGGTGAGAAGCTACCACTGCCATGCATTTGGTAAACACCGGGGCAGTGGTGAGACCAAAGGGCAGGGCCCTGAATTGAAAATGACTGGTTCCCAGCCTGAAGCGGAGGAATCTTCTGGAGCGTCTGTTCATTTTATGTGATAGTACGCTGGCCCTGAAGGTCTATAGAGCACATCCAGTTTCCTTTTCCCAATAGGGGAAGAATGGATTGCAGCGTGACCATCCGAAATCTTGTTTTCTTGACCGATCTGTTCAAGATACTGAGATCTAAAATTGGTCTCCAGTCCCCTGTTTTCTTTGGAACTAAAAAGAACCTTGAGTAGATTCCGGATCCTAGTTGGTCTGCTGGCACTGTCCGAATAGCTCTTTTGCAAGCAGTTTTGAAATTTCCAAAGCTGCTATATCCCTTTGAGCCGGTGGGACATCTGGAAGGGATTTTTTTGACTGATTTGGAAAACGAAGAAAGGGAATAGAATAACCTTCGGAAATGATGGACTGTACCCATTTGTCTTGTGTCAAGGATAGCCAGGCTTCTGGGTACAGTGACAATCTTCCCGACTGCCTCGAAGATGGGCAGTCGGGCAACACCTCAGGGATGCTGAAAGGGCTTATCAGAGAACGTTTCTGATTGCCCTGGTTCTGCGGACCTCTGCCTCTAGGGCGGCGTCTACCATTGTTGTTCCCCCTCTGCCTCTGGCGGGAACCGACTCTGTCGCCAGGCGAAGTCCCTTGGGATTGTTTATGGAACCACATCTTTCCCCTTCTGGCCTTTGGGGTAAGGCCTAGAAGGAGTAGAAAACGGACTCCGGCGGCAGAAAGGGTCTTGCCATCAGTCTCGCACCTAGTCAGGGTTTCTTTCACTTGTGGACCAAAAAGAGATGTTCCATCAAAAGGGGAGTTCGTGAAAGACGTCTTGAAAGGTTCCGCAAAATTGCATAGCCGCATCCAGGCGTGCCTACGTAAGGCTACCCCTGTTCCTGCGGCTCTGCTCGCTCCATCGGCCGCATAAGAGGAGGCGCATGGAGGAGTTGGAAATAGAATTGGGATAGCCAGCTGCGTGTTCATTTTCTCTTGGAAACCCGCAGCTGTAGGGTCCTTCAGCATTTCACTCGCTTTGATCAAGTCCTTTGAAGACGAGTGAAATGGCACAGGTAATTCAGCGAACGCATAGTAAAAGTCGCTGAGGAGAACATCCGCTTCCTGTACCTATCCATGGACCTAGATTCCTTGTTAGGTGGATGGACAGGCACTGAAGGATCAGCCAGTTCCTTCTTTGTGGCGGCAGCTACCACCATAGCATCCACAGAGACTCCTTTTGATAAAAATTCCTTGTCTGATGGAGCTGTGATGAATTTGGAGGGTCTCCTGGGAGTGGGGTCCACTGAATCAGGAGCCGTCCATGCCTTTTAGCAACCACCTGCATGAGGGGGTCAAGGGGGGACGCCCAGGAGGTGGAAGGACGAGAGCCAGACGCCTCAAGATACACAGATTCATCCTCCGAAGGGTTGAGGGCTGGCCAATTTCCCTCTGTTTAAGGATCTCCAGAATGTCTGCAAATGAGACATCTTCAGAAGGGGAACGGGGAACCCTCAGAATCATCCAGATCTGTGTCCCGTGATAGACTCAGGTGAGTCAATGTGCTTCCTCTTGCACTTCCTCTTCCGAGGGGCTCTTCTGCCAAATCAGGAGAGGCCTCGAAAGAGGATGAAATCCCCAAAGGGAGCTCCTGAGGAGTTGGCTCTCTGCGGTCCGGGATGAGGGAGTGAGTCGACTTACCCTGAGGCAGCATAGAGGGAGGGCTGACGGGCCGACTGTGGAGTAGAGCCAGGCTCTAACACACTCCGCATGACCTCGAAGCACCCCTGTCAGGCAGAGCCAGAGGTCCCCGCTCCGAGGAGCTAAGGACCCTCGGCACCGACAGTGATGGCTCCGAGGCCGATGTCGGAGCCGAACTCACCAGCGCCAAGCACCGAGAGGGAGAGGGGTCGGACAAGGGTCCGATGCCACTCACCCCTCGGAGCCGACGAGGGAAGTCCGGCGCCGAGATTCCTCCATGGAAGAAAACGGAGCCGGACGGAGCCGAAGACAATTGTCTCGGCCCGAGGTGACCACAGTCTCGGTTCCGACACGACCCGGCTCGAACTCAAGAGAGTCGAAGGAGGAAAGAGTTGATGGACGGGGCAGGCACCGACTGATGAGTCGGGCTCTGAAGCATCTGGGCTAGTGCCTCAGACTGGAGTAGTCGACTCACCACCTCTGAAGGTCATGATCGGACAGCCTCGATGACCTAGAGGAATGAGACCTTTGGCCCGTTCAGACAGCAGGGGAGATCCTGGAGCCGAATGAACGGAGCCAAGAGAAGGTGACCTAGACCTCTTTCTGGTTGTCGGCTCAAGATCTTGTCGGAGCCGACACGGGTACGATAACCTCGGCTCCGCGAGCCGAGGAGCCACAGAAACTGTGGACTGAGTCTTATCGGCTCCAGCCGGAGCCGATAAAGGCAAAGGTTGAACAACCTGAGGTCTCGCCTCAGAAGCCGAGCCAAGACCTCGATGCCTTGGAGGGCTTCCTGTTGAGACAGACAGGGAATCCTCAGGCTTCAACAAGCCTCTCAGAATAAGCTTGTTTTTCTTTCCTGCAGGACCCTGGGGCTGAAGCCATGGCAAACAGCACAGGAGTCCTGCAGGTGCAAAGGCCCCAGACAATAGACACAAGAAGTGTGAGCGTCTGTCAGAGACATTTTCTGACAGCACGCATCACACTTCTTGAATCCCGAGACCTTTGCTTCTTTTGACATAGCCTAACTGGTGAACACAAACACACACTCAAACACACCAGTTATACCCTGCCAGAATAACAACTTTAGTAAAATACTAAAAAATAAAGTACAATAAACAGTAGTTAAACTACACAAACACTCCCTAGGGAAGGGAAGGCCTAAGGCCCAAGGGAAGAACTAAAGTTCTTTTAAACAAAACGGGAAAAAATTAGGTCGGGGATAAAGTTCAATGAACTACACTAATTTGAGAATAATTAAACTAAAAAAAGGGGTAAAAAGAGTAACTTTTAATAGAAAAGCTTAAACTCACCAGGAACCGGTAGAACAACCAACCTCGAAGCTGTAGCGGCAAACGAGATCTGAGGTAACTCTCGCCTAGCATTGTGGGATATAAGGGGAGCCTCGAGCCGGTGGAACCAACTCTCGAGCTTTAGAGTGGCCGAGTCGGAGCCGAGGTCGGCTCCGAACCCATCCAGCAAGAATGAAGGCGAGATAGACAACTTAACATCAGATAAGTACCCAAGCTTAGGAACTACATATACACACATTACATAGGTACACACACACACACACACACACACA